>NC_141136.1:110969159-111121414 GCF_053477565.2 Lygodium microphyllum
TGATTATGTTTGGCTTAGAATAGAAAAGCGTAGACTGCAAAGTGTAGATAGACATCCAGTTGTCAAATTAGCTCCTAGATTCTATGGACCATTTAGAATTATTCATAAGATTAATGACAATGCCTTCAAGTTAGAATTGCCATCTCATTGGAAAATTCATAATACATTTCACATTAGTTTATTGAGACCATTTAGAGGCCAATTACCTATCCACCCTATTTATGAAAACCCACCTTTACTAGAAGAAGAGACTGAAATACTTCAACCAGAAGCCATCATAGACACTGGCTACATGACCACTAGGACTGGCCGAAGGTATTCTAGATATCTAGTAAAATTTAAGAATCATCCTGTAGAGGAAGCACAATGGATGCACGCTAGAGACTTAAATGCTTTCCCCACTCTGTTAGCTCCACATTGAGCTAATAGCAATTGAGGTCAATTGCTATCCCACCCCGGGGGTATGATGCCAGGAGGCATATTCCACGGTGGATTCCGTGCCACGGTGGATTCCGTGCCACGGTGGATTCCGTGAGGTTTTACGGTGGATTCCGTAAACTTAGATGACCGGGGCTCATACACAAAGAGGATTCTTTGTGCGAGAAGTTGATGGGGACGCCTGTCCTTTTCGGGCGTTTCATTAATTTAGTGTGTACATGGGTGATTCCATAGCGGGTGATTCCGCAAAATGCATATTAAATTAATAAACGTTTATGAGTTTAGAGTGCGCACTCGTAATAAATTAAGGTTAGGATTTATTTCTAACCAATTGATTTATTTATGTAGCTGAAGACTGCTAGGTATTCACTTTTGTCGATTTAATTGTATTATTTTACTAACAATTGTGAATGCTTCAGTTGATGTGTAGAGATAGCAGTAGTGGCGGAGGAAAGCATTGGAGTCTAGCGGGTATTCGACATTTGGACTATATTTTGATAGGCGCCACGCCTATATTTTGTTATGTCTATTGAGACATCGATTATTGATTATTATTTTGTATGCGCTTATGCGCCCGGATATGTTATTTCTATTTGGACATTGAGATTGGGCGTGCCAGACTCTATGGGTACCGTCCATTAGCTTTATTTTCCTATTTTTGTAGAAAGCAAACTCAAAAGCTAAAAGCTTGTCATATTTTTGTAGTTGGGCTATTATTGAGCATGAAGATTGGAAATATACATAAAATACATGCTTTGTGAAGCGCTCATACAAGGCATGGGGGAGATTGAACCCAATTTGTCTCTTGCCTCTTGTCGTGCATGCTTTTACATGGTTTTTTGTGCAAAAAGGTAGAGTTCTTTGTTCTTGGGGACCTTCCGGGATTCACCACGTGAGCTATCTGCGACCGATCTGCGCACCAGCTGTTGGATTGGTAAGTCAGTTTATGCAGGCTCCAAGGAAACCGCATTTGGATGCGGCTAGACGCATACTCAGGTATGTGAAGTCCACATTACAGTATGGACTATTTTATGAGACTGGGGTTCAGATACAGTTGCATGGATACACTGATGCTGATTGGGCTGGTAGCATTTCTGATAGACGATCTACCAGTGGATATGTGTTCTCTTTTGGGAGTACTGCAGTCACTTGGAGCAACAAGAAACAGCCTACAGTTGCCTTGTCCAGCACAGAGGCTGAGTACAGGGGTGCAGCAATGGCTGCATGTAAGGTAGCTTGGTTGCATAAGCTACTTTATGATATGCATCAGCCTACAGATGGGCCAGTTGTCATTTATTGTGACAACATGAGTAGTATACACTTGGAAAATAACCCAGTCTATCATGCTAGAACAAAGCACATTGAGGTGCATTATCACTATGTGCGGGAGAGGGTTTTACTAGGTCTTATTGATCTAGTTTATGTCAGCACAGAGGATCAGGTAGCTGACATATTTACGAAGGCATTGGGCGCAGAGAAGCTGCGCAAGTTCAGAGACCTGCTTGGTGTGCAGGAATTGGGATTGAGCTCGAGGGGGAGTGTTGAGATATCGAGCTCCACTCGTGATATGCCAGGGTGACCGTTGTGCATCTATGTCACCGACTTGTCAGTTGCAGATGTGGTTGGTACACCGCCCATGAATAATAGCTACATGATAGCTATCCTTATCTACTCTAGTTCGTGGCTCAGTTAGTATGTCACCTTAGTTAGTTGAGTTTGGTTTGAGACCCATATATAGGGTTCTTCTATTTCCTTGTATGAGAGTTCTTTTTGGCTTACACAACTAAGAAGAGAAAAACTATTTTCAGCCTCCACCTGTGTGTATATTTCCCCCATTGTGCAAGCAAGAAAGCTACAAGTGAGACTCCTTCCTTCTCTCCCACAATCTTGACATGCCCAGGGAGGCAACCTACACATCTTATACTTCAATGATTTGTAAAAAGAGTCGTCTGTTAAGAAGGGCAGACAGATTGATATTGCAAAGACAGCGCACCAAGGGAGGTGGCTTCAAATTGCTTGAAGAGCTTCTGCTGGTGAGTCAGCTATCCTAAACTGTGGGGTGTTACCACCTTTTCCACAGTCAGCTTCTCACCCAAGGGTGTTTCCACCTTTTCTTGGAATGAGACCTGTTATGATAGGGAATTTCTTCCTTTTCTCCCATAACAGTTTTGTTGTTTTTGCTTTTTTTCTTTTTCTTTTCTTTTCCCTTTTTTTTTCTTTTTTCTTTTGGTTTTTTTTTCATTAAGAAAGAGAATGGTAGAATTACCATGTATCAGGACCAAGCTCGCCACCATTGTTGGATCAGATGAGAAGAGAACAATGTTGGATTAATATGTTTTTGCGAGGGGGTAGCAGAACGAGACCGCCTCATGAGGAGAATCATCATGGCTATCAGAAGCACGACAAGAAGGACAGTGCAACGCCCAAAAGGGAAAGGGTAGGTCGACAGTGATTGTCAAGATTCCTAGGGAGGGAAGTACTTTTTCAGACGATATCCATTAATAAGGAAAGGATCATCAGAGGCATCAATGGTCTGCGCCTGAATAAAGCCGTTAAGATTGACGGCCAGTTTTTGTACGGGCCCATCCACAATTTTTGGAGCTTGCCAGGAAACTTGCCAAATCTTGAATCATAGGCTAGAGCAAGATCACCTTCTTTGAACTCCTTGTGCTTAATGAAACTGTTATGATAGGCCTTGCGTCGCGCTTGAGTGGTTTCCATGCACTGTAGGGCCATCCGCCGGATCTCATCCAATCATTCCAAGTGTAGGAGACAACGTTGCAGTGACTCACTATCTCCCAAGCGTTCTTTAACTGCCACTCGCAAGGAGGGCAATTCCAACTCAACAGGGAAGACGGCTTCTGTACCCTACACTAGCTGGAAAGGGGTCTGTCTTGTAGCTGCCTTATGGGAGGTTTTGTATGCCCAGAGGGCCTCTATAAGTCGATCATCCCAGTCGCGACGATGTGCGGCAATCGTTCTTGTCAGAATCGAGCAAAGGATGCGATTGGTGACTTCAACTTGGCCATTGGCTCTAGGGTAATAGGGAGTGGACTTACGATGGCGGATCTTATACAGTTCTGTCAGCTCCTCCATGATTTTGTTAAGGAAATGAGTACCTCTGTCACTTACCAGCTCAAGGGGACTGCCAAAACGGGTGATAATATTCTCGTACATGAACAGTGCGACACTATCACCATCATCCCGCTTTAGGGCTTTAGCTTCACACCACTTTGTGACATAATCCGTACATACTAGGATGTATCTGTTCTGCTTCCGTCTGGTAGGTGGATCAATGGGATCCACAAAATCAATCCCCCACTTCTCAAACGGCTTTAGGGGGAGAATGGGTTGAAGTGGCATGGCACTTGTTTTGGTGGGTTTCCCCATTCTCGCTGACAGGCATCACATCTCTTGCAGTAATCATATGCATCCTTGTGGAGGGTCGGCCACCAGTATCCTGCTAACAGAGCCTTCTTGGCTGCTGCTTCTCCTACGAAGTGTCCACCACATGGTTCGTCATGGCATGCTTTCAATACTATGCCGATTTCATCCCCTGCAACACATCTTTGCAGCACTTCATCTTTGCCTTTCTTGTACAGTGCACTGCCTAGCAAAGTGTAGGGGGTTGATTCTAACAAAAGCTTCTTTCGCTCACGACTTGAGATGCCAGGAGGATACTGTTGAGTTGCCCAGAGATTGGCTATGTCTGCATACCAGGGATTAACTATTTCAACTAGAAACAAGGAAGCATCAGGAAGGTCTGGATCATCCTATTCCTCTTCTTCTGTTTGAGGGATCCGTGATAGATGATCGGCTAGGACATGGGAGCGGCCAGGCTTAGTGATTACTTCAAAGTTGAACTCCTAGAATATTAGCAACCATCTCATCAGTCGTCCTTTAACATCTGCTTTGTTCATCAAGAAGGACAGGGCTTCATAATCCACATAGAACTTGAAATGTGTTGATAATAGATAGTGTTGAAACTTCTCCACTGCAAACACCATTGCCAGCACTCATCCTCTGTCACTGTATAGTTCCGTTCCCTATCATTGACCTTTCGGCTTGCATAATATATCGGTTGATCTAATTTCGAGGGGCCCTTTTGACATAGGACAGCACCTAGCCCTTCAACGGATGCATCTGTGTGCACATGGAACTCCTTCATTCAATCAGGAGGCTGTAAAATAGGTGCTTGGATCAGGCACTGTTTTAGGGTATTAAAGGCCTCTTCACAGTCATTAGTCCAAAGGAAATCAACTTCTTTCCTTAGGAGCTTGTGTAGAGGGACTGCCTTGGTTGCAAAATGTGCAATAAATATTCTATAATAGCCCACATGGCCAAGAAATCCTCTCAATTGTTTGAGGTTTGTATGTGCTGTTAAGGTGGCAATCTTTTCAATCTTTGCCGGGTCTGTTGCAATCCCTTGTGCAGAGACGATATGGCCCAAAAGAACTCCTGAGGAGACGCCAAAGACACATTTGTCGGGGCTGAGAGAAATCCCATACTCTCGGCATCTGTCAAAACATTGCTCTAGGTGTCCCCAGTACTCACGGATCAAACTATAGATACAGAAGTCACTCATGGATCAAACTATAGACATAGAAGTCATCAAGATACACCTCAATGAAATCATGTAGTTGATTCTGGAAGGCAGCCATCATTACTCGTTGGAAGGTGGCAGGAGCATTACAGAGTCCGAATGGCATCACTCTGTAGGCATAGGTCCCCCATTCTGTGGTGAAGGTTGTTTTGGATTGGTCCTCTTCTACGATTTGGACTTGGTTATATTCGCTGAATCCATCCAAGAGAGAATACAACTCATGGCCTGCCACTGTATCCAACAGTTGGTCTGTAAAAGGGATAGGGAAATGATCCTTCTTCGTCTTAGAATTGAGATTTTGAAAGTCAACACAGATTCGAAGTTTCTCGTTCTTCTTGGGTACTACTACAATGGGCGAAACCCATCCACTGTTAGCCACGGGATAGATGAACTCTGCTTCAAGAAGTTTCAATAATTTGGCCTTTACCAGAGCAGAGTAATTAGATTCATCCATCTTTGTCTTTGCCTTACAGGTTTGGCATCGGGGTCTAGATCAATGTGATGTTGGCATACTATGGGATCAATCCCCTTTAGGTCTTTGTAAGACCAAGCAAACACATCTAAGTTCTTCGTTAGTAGGTCTCGAAGAACCACTAATTCCTCTTCTAGAAGATTGAGACTCACTTTCAGGTGATGTTCAGTACCCTCAGTATCCAGGAACGTTACTTGTCTTTCACCTTCCACTTCGCGGATAGATGTCCCACGGATTGCTTCTGGGTAGAGGTCTGACTCTTTCAAGAGAGTCGTATCCTCGTCTGATGTCCCACTAGAACCAGTGTCCTCCTTCTAAACAGATGACTTATTTGTTTGTTTAAGGTGTTGAAAGGGTATCAGAGCTTTGTTTGCTTTGGTGTGAGTGGTGACCTCTTCAGGACTCAAGGCTTCATCTTCAGAGGATGCATCCAGGAATGTCACATAGCACGGACCTTCTAGAGGTAGTGGCTCTGAGGGCTTGGGCTTTTGTGGCAGGGGGCATCATCATCATCTTTTCTTTGGACTGAACAGTCAGGACGATAGGAGCCACTGGTGAACTTAATTTTTATGCTTTTAATCCATTGCTTATACAGATTCTGCATACTTTGTGGTCCATTGATCAATCCAAACGGAACCATGGTCATTCCATCCAGTATCTTGAGACCTTCAGCCTCTGAGGCCTTTGTAGGGACATCAACAAGATCATCCTCTATCAGAGGGAATTCATCATCTGCACTTTCATAGCCTACTTCATTTTCTTCCTCATCATTTTTATCCTCATCCTCTGGAGGCTCTGTCTCTGCTTCTGTAGAGGCTCTGTAGGAGAAGAACAGATCTTCTGCCTCTGCATGCGCTTCTGCTTCTGTCACCAGTTCTGACTCTGCTTCTAGCTCTGGCTCTGGCTTTGTATCTGTTACTGTCTCTATAACTGTCTCTGTATCCGCCCTGTCTCTGTTTTGTAGACACTCTATATCTGCTCTGTCTCTGTACTATCTCTGCTCTGTAACTGTATTGTCTCTGTACTAACTCTGCTCAGTCTCTACGACTGTTATGTAACAGGGAGAACAGTACATCCATGCTTCTATTTCACTGTTAGAGGTGATTTCAGAGGTTAATTCTAGTTGAGGCAGGAGGTATTCACCCATGGACAAGGATTTTGCTTCCCTTGGAAGTTGGCTTATAGTGCCCACTGTTAGGGACTGTGCCTCTATTTTCTTAGGAAAGATCTGCTTAATAGCTTCTTCATCTCCTGAGGTACCATCTGTTCCCTCGTTAGGGGAGCCAGTTATGACTTCAATGGATGTGGATCCATTGCCTTTTTGCGATCCATACAGCTTTAACACTGCTTTGTTGTGTCCTCTGCCTAGGGTCAGGGTTCCTTTGAACCAATCTGTCCTGGCTCTTGCTTCAAAAAGCCAAGGTCTTCCCAACATCAGAGGGTATGAAGTCCCATAAGAATTTGGTTTGACTACTAGATATGTCAGCCAATAGTCTCTTCCTACAAGGGTTGTTTTTACATATGGGAGGATGCCCAACGGTTTGACTCTACTTTGGTCTGCCAATCTGATAAGCCACTATGTAGGTTGAATTCCTTGCAACCATAAGTCCTTCATTGTGACATCCGTCATTATGTTTACTGATGAGCCTCCATCAATCAATGCATCTGAAATGAAACATCCTTCTATCCATACACTAATCTCTGGGGTTCCAGGATCTAGGAAGGCATTAGCCACATCTACTATCTTTACAGTCTCCGGGGCCTTATTGGTCTTGGTCACTGTTGAAGGAGCGATCCTTAGTCCACGCCTTCGTGTCAAGATACTTTTGAATCTCTTTTGACAGCTGGGAGACAGCATCAGCAACAACTGCCAGAATGTTAAGTTTGGTTTAAAAGTGTTTAGGTCTTTGACCAAGTCATAATCTTTAATAGGATCCACTGGCTTCTCCAGCCGGCTTGGGGAATGGGGCTACACCCATTTTCATCTTTCCTTTTTCTTCTAACAATTGCTGCATCGACACTTCTTCTTTTTCTGAAAGTGCTTCTGTATCTTCTATCTCCTGGGCCTCTGGTCCTGTCTCTGGGACTGTCTCTGTAGCTTTCTATGGCACTGTAGTGCTCTATATTGTATTGTTCTGTTCTGTACTGCTCAGTCTCTCTGTAGATAGGTTGAACTTCACATTCTTGGCAGGAGAATCATTTTCATTCTGAACCACTGGTTCCTTCTTCTTGGTGCGCGTAACAGTGGCAACTTCCAACTTGACCAAATTGGAAGCAGGTTTTTGTACCTTCTGTTGGCTATCAGTGGCATTGGCCTTTACAGGGGTTGGACTGGGACAGTCCTTTGCGGTGTGGCCTTCACCTTTGCATCGGCTGCATAAGGGCTTGTAATCCACAGATCGTCTAGGGTTTGGACAATTTGGGGAGATATGTCCCTTTTCTCCACACCTGTAACATTCCACCTTTGATCTCTGTCCACCACCAGACTGTCGTCCTCTGTAACTTTGAGAGGGAAACCTCCTTGGACCAAAATTAGGACCAAACTCCATGGGCTTTGGTCTAATATCTTGTATTGTCATTTAAGATTCCAGCAAGTTGAATCTTGCATTTTCATCCTTCTGTCTTCGTTCATGCATCTCTTTCAGAGAGCAAATATCCTCTATATGGTTCTTCCGCAAATAGTAGGAATAGAAGGCTGCAGGAATGGTTGGTTTCTGGGTACATTCAGTGGCTAAATGTCCCGCTTGATGACACATTCCACACCATGTATTAGAGCGCATCACATCTCTTCCAGCTCCCGCAGGAGTGGATATATTGGCAGTATTCACCTTCAGCATCTGTAGCTGCTCTGTAATCACATCCAGAAGCTCTTTCTTGATACTTGCAACTGAGTTGGATAAGTAATCCTTCAGATTTTCACCTCCTGAAGTGCTTGTTGTGGGATTTTGGGAAGTGTCTATAATTATTGCATACACTGGTTGGGTAGATCCAGAAGGTCCTCTGCTCTAGCTTTGATTCAGAGCTCTTGTTGAGACTTGGGGTTGTTGATTCCAGTTGGTAGGATTCCACTGTTGTTGAGTCGCCATTGGAGGAACTGTTTGAGGCCACTGTTGTTGTGGTTGAACCATCATTTGAGGCACTCTTGTCTGCGGTGACCACATTGGATTAGGTGCACTATGCTGCGGCACTGTTTGCATCTGGGGATAAGGGTAGGGAACTGTCCCTGGGACTGCATTTGGTGGGTATACCATTCCAGGCATAGGAGGAGGTAAGACTCCCCTTCCTGGAGTCATTAACAGCCTTGCTTCAACTTCGTCATAAAATCTTGCACCTTCCACTGCAACTTGCAGATTGACTCTGGTCTTCTCAGTTCTACGAACTTGTGAACTTTTGGTTGTAGGCCCCTGAGAAACACTCCTTTATGGATACCTTCGTCCAAATAATGGTTAGTCCATCTCTTCAGGATGGATTCCATTCGCGAGACATGAACTTCTACTCTTTCTCCAGAGGACTGACTTAAATTCATAAACTCCTCTCGCATCCGCTCTTCAAAACCTTCACGCTTGAATTTAGTGAGGAAGGCCAACTTCAAGTTGTCCCATGTGCCAAAAGTTCCTGCTGCTTGTCTCTCATACCACTGAAACGCCGCGCCCTTGAAAGTGGCGAGGAATATTGCTAACCAATGCTCAAGGGTTCTGGCATTGTTAGCCACACATGCTACCATAAACTCTGCTACATGAAGATCAGGGTCTTCATTGTATTCTCCCTTAAAAATTGGCAATGGGACTACATTTGCTGGCCTATCATCAATATTTCCAAGATGAATCTGACTAGGAAGGGGACCTTGAGTCTCCATGGGGACTTCTGTAAAGAGTGCTTTTAGGGCGTCAAAGGAGGCTTCTGCTGTGAGCTTATTCTCAGTTTTGATTTTTGCCTTCTCTCTTCTCACGTACCTCTGGACTCGTTCTAATGCTTGCCTCTTTATTGCGTCATTCATCAGGGGGTTGGCTTCAACCAGTTGGTCTGGACTCAATAGGATAGTGCCAAAGAGGGCTTCAGTCTCTAATGGATTCTCTGGTCAACATCTCTTCTACTTCCTTCTTCTCAACATCTCTGAATTCAGCTTTCAAACCACTACAGAGGGGAAGATATTCTGTTATGAAAGTATCAAAACTCATTCTTCTTAGGATCGTTGTTGCGTCACTATAATAATGCCAGCTTCTGAGGGTTTCAATAGTGTATGTTGTGAAAAACACTCTGTCTACCAACTTCCAGTGGGTTGCTAATTGAACAAACAGAAGATTATCAGTGCACCAAGCATCCCATGTATCTTGCTGTTGAGCATCCACGAACAAATTCCAACTCTTTTCCTTCTTGTCTTCGTGAACCTCCACAAACCAAGACTCCTAAAGCTTCTTCACAATCTCCCACTTGATGATGTCTGGAAACTTCTCAATGAATGCCAAATCTTCCATGGATGGTCATTCTCTCTGTTTCTGCTCTTCAGTTTGTTCCCAAACAATTTGCCACCAAGATGCAAGTTTCTGCTGGTTCAACAAGAAGAGGAAACGGTCCACCACATAGAGCATGCATTCTAATGGTGGTATGTTTCTGCCATTGTGGGATGAACTTCTTGTGAAAAGTGTCTTTGATAATGAGAAATTCCAACTCTGCAGTGGAAGAAGAAACTTTACAAACATCCATTGAATTCTTCTCTTCTTGGCAATGCCCTTTCCTTCATTTTCAGCCTCTTTTGGTGCTTGTTGATGGCAAGTTTCCCTGGCTGCGCACCAAAAACATGGAGCCCCGAGAGGAACACCAAGGAAAAGGGAATTCTCTTGCAAGAAAATCTATCTTGTAGCATCAAAAAGCTTTTATTTTATTCTTTTGATCATCAAAACAAAGAGAATAGCAATTCTTCACGCAGCATCATAGTAGATTTCTCCCATGGATTTGATAAAATCAACCATATTCTTCAACATCTTCATAAAATTATTCAATAGAACAAAGAAAACAAAAGAATACACCATCTTTGAATGAAAATAAATCACATATTATTCATCTTCAATGTCTTCATAGTTCTCTCTCTCTTTCTCTCATATACAGTTACACTGTTTTGATACATTTTACTATCTCTGACCTCTCTCTCTCTCTCTCTCTCTCTCTCTCTCTCTACATCAATAGTACATCATATCCTCACTACAATGCTCTCATAATAACCCTCAATAATCCTTCTTAGGTCGTGGATGCACCTCCCAAGAGGTATGTCTGATATGAAGAGTCACCAGAGCCACTACAGTGACTTTTCACAGCTCACTACTGTCACTTCACTTCAGTCTTTACTTGAGTCTTTAGCAGCTACTTCTTTGACTTATTTGAGCTCTTTTGCACTTGTATTCATCTCTTTCCAAGGCTAGAAAACTTTCCCAAAGTCACACATACATTCTACAGAACACCTACAGAAGTTTTATAGAATAGTCACAGTATAGTACCAGAATAGCTACAGTACAGAGACACAACAGAGACAGAGGCTCTACAGAGGGTCTACAGAAGGTCATCAAAACCTCATAACTCATACTCAAACCATTCCAAACTCTCAAAAACTATTCAATAAGCTTTCAAAAGATCTCAATCTTCATCAATCATCAATCCATGCTTCATACAGAAGACAAGCAGAACAAAACAGAAGCTATACAGAAGGTATACAGAACCAATCAGAACCTATCAGAACATCACGGAACCTCATATCTCCACTGAGAATCATCATGAACTTCTAAAACATAATAAATATTATCCAAAACACTTTCAAATACTTCCATTAACAATCATACATCACTCTAAATCCATAAAAAATCAATCATTTAGACCCCAAAAACAACAAAATCAGTCAAAAATTCAGTCTTTTTCCACTCTCAACAACTATCAATAATATGGGCTTGTAAAGTGCCTTCCATGAGACTAAACTTCATCAAATGATTGAATTGAAGAGTTATAGGAGGCTTAATTTCTAGACAACTCATTTAGCCATCTTCTCTAATATTGTTAAATATAAAGGAGAGTAAAGTATGGCTAAAAAAGAAGAAATTGACATGAAACTTTTCATTCTATTCTACGCCATGCAAAAATTTCAGCAAGGTTTAATGAAGGAACATTCCTAATTTTAGCATAAGAATGGTTTCATATGGTTTTATGGAAAGGTTTTTATTCCTTACTATAATTGGGTCTCAACATCATTGCAACAAGGTAGAGTGTGGTCATGTCATACTCATAGTCAACACAATGGACACTAACATCCCACTCTACAGTCAATGTTTAGAGAAATGAGACTAACGTCATCAAAATAATGAAGACAAAGACATAGTACATAAATAAAACTTCCAAGTGTATCCAATAGGTGCATGACAAATACAAAGATGAACCTAGAAATACGAATGAATAGTCAAACCCTTTGCTTAGGATGTGGGCCTCTCCCTTATATATTCTAGTGCCACATGTGATATTCTCTTCACCCATGTGCCATGTCAATGGTCATAATTGCTACTGAACCCGTCTGCTCATTAATGTGCCACTAGTCGCCTTGCTTTAAATACCACTAAATGCCATCCCACTGCCCTTAACACTAACACTCACAATAATGGACTCATACCTATAGATTTATTCGTTGATGTCACCTTCATCCTCGATGACGAGCGCATCATCTTGGTGGATTTGGTCTTGGGGGGAAATGGGGCCATGGGTGTGCTAGTGGAGGGATGAGAGAAAGTAAGGAGTGAGGTGGGTTAAAGTTTAGTGGAGGCTAGAGGCTAGAGGCTAGAGATAGAAGATTGGGTGGATGGGGTCATAGAGGAGGGAGTGGGCTATACTGTAGGTGGTGCTATTATAGCCAGAGATCCATGCGGGTCCAAAATGGAGGTTGTGGCACAGCGTGGAAGATGAGCTTAGTTTTGAGCTTTTCCAAGTAGATTGCTCCCAGCCACATTTGCTACTGGACCTTGTCATCCTCCTCAAATGTGATCCTAGCAAGGCGGGCCTAGACACAATCTAGTTCATGTTTGTGCATGGATTGGGTACTCAAGAGTGCATGGATGTGCTACCACTACTTTAGGAATAGGGGTTTGAACTTGGTCATGAGAGCCCAGCGCTGGTTAAAATTGGCCAACTTCATGAAATCTTGGGTGGAAGTGTAGGGGTCTTCAAAGAGTGGATCATCAGAGTTGTGATCTTCACCTACTTGATCCTTAGTTGGATCATCAAGATTTGGGGATTCTTCTCCCTGATCTGAGTGTAGCTTCTACCTAGCTCTGGCTCTCGAAATGCGCTCCAATTGCGTTTTAGTAAAGAATATGGATTTATTGAATCTTATTGGGATGGAAAATGCTAGCCTTCATATCCTGGCCATTTTGGCCCGCTCTTTCTCTGGGATGTGCTGCCAAATAAGGTTGGACTCTGACTTCCAATCCCCATTTAGCTCCAATACTGCTTGTTGTAGAACTTGAATCCACACCTCTGCCTTGATGTTTCACTGCTCTCCAATGCTTGATAGTTCTCTACCATCATTTGCCATTTTGGATTTGTAGAGCTAGTGGCAACAAAGAAATTGAAGAAGTTCAAAGCCAGAGCCTTTGGCGACATATCCTCATCACTCATGGTAGTGAACGGGCTCTTCCCTAGCAAGTGCCTTCCCTTTCCTTGAAGATGGGGGGGGGGGGGAGGGGGGGCGTTTCTTGGTTGATGTCCCTTGATCTATGGGCTGCCAATCTATGAGGATTTGGAGAGTGGGTAGACTAGTTTGGGGCAGGGCCACAAGCTTGAATTTGGTGGTAGAGCCAGAAGTGGAGTGTAAGTGAGATAGGGTGAAACCAGCACAAGCGCTCTCACCTTGTTGCCTCTAGGGAACGAATGGAGGAATTATGGTCTAAGTGGGAAGAGGGGGTGGACTTGGCATCTGAGTCTGTCTCATTTGGTTTCTAGGGCAGGGGCAGAAGCTTGGAGCAGGAGTTTGCCATGGTGGCCTAGAGTTTTCGATTAAGCTTTTCCTAATGGTCGAGCCACTCCTTCTCATAGTCACATTGGAGTTTTTCAATGGTCTCTAGGTTGAGTAGAATCATGCCATCTGTGTGCTCCACTCCTACAGTACATGCTTGAAGACATTATCCCTCTCTAGCTAGTATGCTTTGCTCTTGATGTCATATGCGAAGGCCAACTATGCCTATTGACATGCCTCTAGCCTTTGCCGATGTTCACAGATTGCGGCATCCTTCCATTGGAGTTGTTCAGAGAGGGTGGTGTTGGCATGCTTTAGGCGATCCACTTGGGTGGTGAGCTCTTGGTGCTAATGTTGCTATCGGGTCAAGAATCGGGTGACAAAATTCAAGAATGGTATGCCATCTCCTAGCTAAACTCCAGAGGGATGAGAACCAATTACTGGCAAAAAGTTATGGGGGAGGGGGTGATAGCAGAGGAGGTGCTGTCTGGACTTGTGAGGGTCATTGGAGTGGGGCTAGGGTTGGGGTGCTTGTTGTCTTCTTTTGAAGATTTCTCCTCCTATTGGTGCATTTGACCCTGAGATTTGAGAAGGGTGAGTTTGCTGAAGAGGCTGGACTTCTTGGGCGAGTTGGTGGTAGCTTTCCTCGGGTGGCCAGTTGTGCTCTGTTGGCACTGTCTTGATCCGCTAGTTCCTCTTTTTTGAGGACTTGGTCTCCAAGGTACTACTCCGCTTGGTCTTGATGAGGGCTAGGGCTAGGCTTGTATGAGGTTCCAATCTCAGGTTGAGATTAGGCATCGTCTGTCATCATCACGGGCGGTGAAAGCTAACGGGCTGGGGTGAGAAGAGCAGGTGGGGGAAAGAGTTGATTGGCCACACATTACCTTCATGGTTTTTGTGCTAGCCGGCCTGTTAAAAGAGAGAAGCAATCTTTCTCAATACACTAAATGCCTTGGCCTACAAGTTCTGGGATTCTACAAGGAACTTTAGGGTATCTTTCTTGGATTTGTGGGGGTCGAGGAGATTGGACATGCGATATTCTAGATCGCTTAATGGACAGGGTGTACTTGTGACCCTAGATGTAGATGGTGGAGCCTGAGACAAGTTGCTCCAAGATGGATTGTGTATGGGGGTGAATTGGGGTAGTGATCCATGGTAGGCTAATGAAGTGGTTGAGCTACAAGGAGTCAAATCCAAGGTTGTACTTTGGCAAGAGTCTTTGGGCTAGGAGGGCAAACTTCCTCGGTTGTGAGTAGGAAGGTAGCCATGAAAGCAAGGACCAAGAAGGTGGATACACAGAGAATACAGAAGTGAAAGAAGATCACCGAAGCAAGACAATGATCATGTATAAAATGACAAGTAAGAGTGATTGAGAGGGAGATTCTTTCTTAAAATGCCATTGAGTTAATGTGAATGGGTTGTGGACAATAAATATTTGCCACATCAACAAAATAGGCCATAAAATGGCATGATAAAGATGAGTTTCCCAAGATACCATACCACCATCAAGGTTATCATCGAACGAGTGGGGTTCATGAATGAATGTCACATCATTATGACTAGTGACCACTGGATCCAAGTTAGCAACCATTGGGGTGAAATGTCTCAAATTTGGTAGTGAAGGTGGAGGGGATTCCAAGTTGATGGAGAATGGACACTAAAAGCCATTGACATGGTAATGGTGCAACTGGAATCCATTGACAGGTTTTGGTAGTAGCTTTCCTTGTAAGTCAACCAAGCAGAAAGAGTTAGTATTGGAATCATGGAACACCCAAAAGGGATTGCTCCATTAGAATTTCAACTTGCCCGGGGCTTCCATCCGAGTCTTGAATACCAAGATGAGTTGGTTCTCCAAGGAGAGACATTTCTTAGAAAGAATGTCGACTTGATGCTTTTGCCAAGCTTAGACTTCTGATAAGATGTAAGCATTGTGTATCTAATCTTCTTCTAACTGAGCAAGGGCTTCCATCCAAAAGGGAAAATATTCCTCTGAGATGAGCCTTCCTTGTACCATGATCCATAGACTGGGTACTACATACTCCAGACATGTGATGGCTTCTAGGCCGAATGCCAATTTGTAAGGTGTCATTCCAATAGTAGCCTTGAAGGAAGTGCAAAAGGCCCATAATGCCCCAGCCTTTTTGATTTTGATTTGCCAATTTAGTGAAAATTTTACAAACCACCTTATTTGTGGATTTTGCTAAGCCATTAGCTTGCGGTTAATAGGGTGATGACTTCTTGTGCACGATGAGAAAAAATAAAGTCAGTTCCTTGATGACCTTATTAACAAAATATGTACCTCACTGACCGATTCAATGGGAGTACCATAGCAAGTGAAGATATCTTTGAATGAGCATTTGGCAATCAATTTGAAAATGTTGTCCAAGAGATCCCATGTTTCTACCCATTTGGTATAGTAGTCCATTGATGTCAAGATGTACTTGCTTTCAGTGTGTGCTACTATTGGGGAGGTGGGACCAACAAAGTTGAGACCCCATTTTTGAAAGGGCTCCAAGGGGAGAATTGGCTGAAGTAGCAAGTGGTCTCTCTCACACCGGGTTGACCCAACCTTTGACAAGAATTGCATTGTTGGACCCATTTACATGTATTGCCATGCATT
This sequence comes from Lygodium microphyllum, assembly GCF_053477565.2. Lineage (NCBI taxonomy): Eukaryota > Viridiplantae > Streptophyta > Polypodiopsida > Schizaeales > Lygodiaceae > Lygodium > Lygodium microphyllum. The sequence goes on from NC_141136.1 coordinate 110,985,277, forward strand.
GTTGACCACAACAATCCAGCTTGCTGGATTTTTTTGATGGTCACATTGGCAACAAAATGGTGATTGAAAATCCCCTGATGAGCTTCCTCTAGAATTGCAAATTGCTTCATTGGTAGAACTACTCTCTATAGCACTCCGGATAGGGTGCGATGATATAACTAGCACATAATGGCCTCAAAACACCAGCTCTAAAGAGCTAGTTGTTTCCGTTGATCCTTTTCGAGATGGGGCATCAATAACATGTCCATGGTGGATTAGGTGGCTCATGCTCTGGTTCATCCATTGCTACTACAAATAAATGGGTATCTTGGAATTCATCGTCGAAACTGGTTGGTGCTTCTCTAGAACCCAATCAAGATAGAATGTTGACAACCACATGTTGAGCCATCAGTTAATGTATCACTACGTAGTCAAATTCTTACAACACAATAGAATCCACCTTAACGCAAAAGAAATACAAGTGTAACAGAGTCCTCTCATGATATAAATGTAATGATCTAGGAGATTGTATATATATATTCCTCACTTAATCCGTTTTCCAAGGTATTGTACTACCCTACATGTTGGGACAAGAAATGGGCCTGACACTGGCTCTAGGACTCTACTCGGGCCTCCTATACTCACCCAAACAATCCCACGGCCTTGCAGCCAAGAGAAGATAGACACTATGAACTGATTTTCTTGAAAGAACACATTTGTGGATACAATCTCTACATTGTAGTCCAACAACTGATGCCCTTCTCGACTCCAAGTAGAGGGAGTACCCAAACATATAGGTGGCTATAGCACCTTGTAACATAAACAAAGGAAGCACCCCCTAGCTTATTGCTATGGCCCCGCTATGGCTCTCCTACATCCTAGGGATTGGCCCTAGGATGCATTGTCTCAACATATAACACATACACATAAAGTCCAGGCTTCATAATATTCGTTCCAGGAGATAGTATATTCCTCACCAAATCAGTCCCCAAGGAGTGCACAAGATATTTATGTAGTTTTAAAAGGATGCATAGTATGTTGTGGAGATGGAAGCATAGTGTTAGTAGGGTGCACTACTAAGGCTAGATGCGTTATATGAATGCACGATGCAAGAAATTGGATGCACTACATGTTACTACGTATAGTGGTATGTGAGGTGAATGCATGTCGTGATGTATGATGAAGATTCACTATGTGCGGTTGTCCACACATACTGGTTGTCCCTCTCCTTACCTCACTTCCCACTATCCTTCCATCCTTCAAGGTTGGGCTTGGGTTGTGGAGGGGAAGATGAGGCTCCTGTTGGAGGCACCAAGTGTATGTGTAGTGAGAATTACAATGGGGTGCCCAATTTAAACTTTTTAGCAAGAGAATTAATTGTACTCACGAATGATAAGATGAACACAAAAAGAAAACTGAGCCCACAATTGATAAGATGCACACTTGAGCTTCAGAAATTCAATTGGACTCAAGATCATACTATCATCACACTATCCATGTGGTTTTGAGTTCATGGTGCAATAGTGGTGCAATAAGCATCCACTGACCTTGCCACTCCTACCAATCCTCATGTGCAATAGGTTGGATGGCTCAGTGTGCGAGGGGGAAGCCTTACACTCGTTTGACTGCACGTATGTGCAAGCGGATACACATAATGCAGAGACAAAAAAGAAGAATACTACTTTTTCACCCACATAATTCAAAAGTAATGTTAAAAAATTCAACTCCCTTATCCCTTGTATCGAGGTATGTGTAGTAATCAATGCATCAAGAAAGAGAATGCAAGTGCCAAGTCTTTATTATACTAGTGCCTTGGGTTTTTTTTCTTCACACATGTGACTATTAATGCTACCTGAGTACCTACGTTATTACCTATCATGATAAAAAATGGGCCCGACACTCTGGCCCTAGGACTCTAGTTGGGCCTCCTATACTCACCCAAATAACCCCATGTCCTCATGGCTAGGAGTATATAGACAAAGTGAATTGATTTATTGAAAGAATGTGTTTATATATATAATCTCTAGATTGTAGTCCAATGTTATGCCCTTTCTGACTCCAAGCAGAGGGAGTACCCAAACATATAGGTGGCTAGCACCCTGTAATACAAATAAAGGGAGCACCCCCTAGCTTATCATTGTGGCCCCACTACGGCTCTCTTACACCCCAGGAATTAGCCCTAAGATGCATTGTCTCAACATGTAACACATACGCATAAAGTTCACTCTTCACAATATTCATTCCCGGAGATCGTATATTCGTCACCAAATCAGTCCCCAAGGAAATGATTATATAAAATCTTTAGCATAGGGAGCCTCACACTCATCATGGATCAATAGTTTGAAACCAAGTGCTATGCATCTAGGAGATAGTTCTCTTTATACCATATCGATACAATGCAATGAAAATGGATGACTTTGAGTGCACAAACATTTTACTTAAGTGAAATCAGCATTGTGAATGTGCTCAAACATTCTTTCTATGATTTTCTTTCACTAATGACTTTGCTGTGATGATAAGGTAGCACAGGACTACTCCGTGCCATTGTACCTCTTAATATTTAAAATAAGATCAAAATCTATATGAAAAGTGCAGCAATATAATCAGATTTTGAACCATATCCAGCATAAAATTTCTCCTCTCTCCCTACTTTTTAGGGTTTTGCTTTTTTGCGATGGGTAGGTTAAGAGGTGTTTCCATGTATGTTTCTTCACAACATAAGTGATAAATACACACTAAAATATAAAAATGGAGATAAGCTAAGGCAAATCCTCATGTCTTACCTCCATAGTAAGCTAAGGTAAATCCTCATGTCTTACCTCCATTATACTTCCACAAACATAGTCCTATTTTTTCATAATTTTCCATGCAAAATATCTAATTTTTTCTTAATTAAAACTCATTTTTCTCTAATTTTCACAATTACTTGTAGTAAAAAATTATGGTTTTTTTTGCATTTTCTGATGTAAACTACTTAAGAATACTGAGATTCATTATTACTCCCCATTTCTCTCCATGGGAATACAATTTTCCATGATGGAACTCATAAACTTGACGATTTAGCATAAAATCACACTTTTGCATGTTTTGTGTAAAGTGTATAAATGATTAAGACTTGTTGTTCATGTTGATATTTTTGATAGAATGAACCATTTTCAACACTAAATATTAATTTCAACTAGAGGAAACTAGTATGCATCATAAAACCAAGAGAAACCCACTTATTCATAAAATCGCATACATATGCCTTGTAATTCGAAAATGGGAAGTCATTGACGTAATTTCCTAGTTGTTGAAGCTTCCTTGGCACTTTCTTAATCTATCTCTCACATTCTGTTTGCAAAACCGACACCCATTCTCCCTCCCTCTCTCAGCCCATATGAACCCCGTTTATGGCGAGAGAGAAAGAGGAGAGAGAAATATTGATTTTTAATCTTGATGAATACTACATCATTCTTTCTAAGAATCAAAGTGATGGAGAGTGAAAAATTCGTGCAGCCACCAATGACTAGGAGGAGGGAGAAGGGAACTGTTACTACCGGTCAAAATTATCTATTTTTAGAGGATTTGAGAGGCACCAAAAAAATGGTCACCCCTTCCCCCCAATCAGGTTTCATTTCTTGATTAGTTTCCTTCTTACTAATCAAGTTTTACACTAAGTTCCCAAATAACTAGTTCAAAAGTTGGGTTTTTACACTTTGGTGAAGTGGTTCCGGTTTGATCGAGGGGGCAAACGACTCAGAATTGCGATCCGACTTGACGAGCGACTTTCTGGTGTCGAAATCTATCGCCCTAGCCTCTATCACATGCTTTTTGGCCTTTGGATACGGTAGCTATTTCATAAAGCTAAACCTTACACTCGGGGAAGTTACTATATGTATATCCTCTACATCATGTGCGTTCAAGGCCTATTTATAAATATCCTTATTTGTGAATTTTTTCTGAATAAAACATAAGCCTTTTCTATTCAATTGGTAAATAACCCCTTTATATTACACCCTTCTGTATGTAAAAAATATATAAAAATGGTATTTAAAAAAAACCTTATTTTGAATCCACATGATGCACACATATATTCATGAGTAACTTACCCAAGACCTTGCAACTATTAAATGGGGGATCAAATGGACTCCAATTGATGAATGGACACTTGCATTAGATTTCTAGCATTGAAGTGCATTTAGGAAAACTCCAGTCCCTTGATCCACAACCGTTTTATTTTCCATGAGAATTTACTCTTTTACGCCTCTCGGGCCACTTTTGTGCCTTAAAATTGGCTCCAAAAATCTACTCTCATTGGCGACCACGGGATAGGGGGGCAACTCAACCCATCAAATCCATGAACTATTTTTCTCAACTAGAAATCATAAAGAGAAGCTGCTACAAATAAAATAAACAACAAAACACAACCACAACTCTCACCCTACCCCCTAACAAAAGCAAAGCATGAAGTCCATGAGGGGCAGGTTAAGCATAATCTGACAAAGATCCAAAGCTAGTTGCTAAACGACTGCTCCAACATAAACTAGCTAAAAAGAACTATCAAAGAAGTCATGCTAAAAGTGGTGGCTTTACTTGCCAACCGGACCTAGGACAACTCGACCATAAACTCCTACTAGGCGAGGACTCCTATAGCTTGGTCAATATATTTTCCATTTGACTACACTTTTCTTTAGTATTGTATACTTGGGCATGTAAAAAGGAGGGAGCTGAGTGTATTGTGACCCAAGGAGAATAGGGCATCGGACTTAGGTCTTGTCTCAATACCCAAGAATCTACCAAGCTCTTGCAAGGTGACACTTAATCTTTTTTTCTTGCTCACTTTTATGTTTACTCCAACCATCCTTTTTTTTTTGGCTTAATGTCACCCCAAAGAAATAAGGCATCGTTCCTAGGAACCTACCAGGCCTTTGCAAGGCTGTATTCTAACACTTCCCCTCAATGCCAGGGTTACATTGCATCACAATACATGTTAACGTTCCCCTGCTCAATCATCTGTGGATTGGGAGGCAAAGTTGGCCTCCAATTCCTTAGGTACTTCTGGAAAACTAGGTCACTTGCTGGTGATATGCTCGGTCTTTTTGCATTTATTGTACTTCATTTTATCAGGATATTTCTTCTAGCAATTGCTTACGATATGCCATTTTTTGTGATAAAAGGAGCACTTAGTAGTAGTGTATGGACTAGCACTTGCTCACGGGAAGTGAATGTTGAAGTTCCTTTAGTATGGTTTCTTTTCTCTTCATCCAGGCAAGACTAGATGGTACTTGCGAAGGTTGGGTTTGGAATATTAGTTAGGGCAGTCACAAGAGTTGAAAAAAACTTATTCACAGACTTTAGAAGGATAGCAATGACATCTTCATCATGAATAGGTACTTGAATGGAGGCAAGCTGTGCCATAAGCCCCTTAATATGTGAAATAAACTTACTTAGATCTTCTCCTTGTATGTATTCCAAACTAAAAAACTCAAATTTTAGAAAGATCTTGGAGTTTTTTCTTGTAGCACTGTAGAGCCTTTCAAGTTCATCCCACTTCTCCTTGGCAGTGGAGAGTTAGTCAATATGATGAATTAAAGATTCATCTAAATGAAGCATGATGATGGCTTGAGCTCTTTCATCATCTTCTACAGCAAGGGGATTGGATGGGTCAATAACTTTGGTTCCTTTTATGAAGGGCCAATAGCCTCTTTCCATCATTTTGTATTTTATCAGGCCTCTTTTCCATTGAACTTGCGAATTTGAGGCTTTACATTTGCATAGGCCATGGCCATTATAGGAAGGTCTTACCTATTGCCTCAAGCAATGGTAGTGCCTAGTCCTTTACAGATGGCCAAGTACAACCGAATAACAGAATTGATAGCCAACTTTTAAAGTTGTAGAGTTGAAAACAGTTGGAAATCATACATATGCAATATCTCAAGATAGGATTTAGGAGGTCCTATTCTTCGAACAAATCTTGATTTAAACTTTATTGTTTTCCTAGGTTTCAACAAGGTGAGCTTTGACTGGACTTCAGGCTCTTTCTGATAATTTGGCCTATTAGAAGATAAATCTTGGTAGTGCACGACTTATCAATTAACTCTATGATATGGGATGAATTAGAGGAGAGTACAATAACACTCATATCTCTAATGTACCAGTAGCAAACTGATATTGGGATATGGTCTATGTGTTTATAGTTGTACACATAGCCTTACAACCAAGCAGGAAGAGGTTAATGACATAAAGCACTTGATCGTTTTAATTTTTTGATAAAAAACACCAGATTCAGTCACAGCTAGCAACATGATTGTAAAATGCAACATTAGTGCTTACAAGCACTCATCTCAAGGTTTTATGCCACTTGAGATGTGAAATATGGATTGTTTGATGAACTAAGGAGGTCGACCGAGGATAAGAGACTTTGAATTATAGCTTTCAAAATCTTCAAGTGACTTTTGAGAAGATCAATCAGTGATTAGAATCACTATTAGTGCTTAGAAATTGAAGAAATTGAGAAATGGAAAAGCTTGAAGCTTTTTGGCTATGGATGCAAGGAACATGCAGTTAGGGTTTGCCTCTGTGTGGTCAGCAGAGATAGAATTTTGTCAAACCCTTTTAGGATTATGGATCCCACTTGTGCGGCTACCATTGCCTCAAGACGCTCGCGATGATTGCGCCTTCTACAGGTTGTGTCAAGGAGCTGAACAGGAGGCTACAAAATCTGCACTAGATTTACTGTTTCTTCATTGTTACCCTCCATGATGCATTATGTCGCCCTCTGTTGTGCCATGACAAGTTGCCTTGTGTTGGGGAAGAATTCTTTAGTAGAAGTCAGGAGCTCAAATGCTCTCCTTTGAATTCCCTAGGTCCTCCAAGGTCAAGGGGTCAAGGTTTGGCTATGGAGGTAAGAGGGAGAAGATGAAGATGATGGAAATCATGTGCACTTAGTGAAGCTGAGGATAGAGGAAGCTAAAAGAATCAAAGGAGGCTCTGATACCATGTGGAAAAGTAGAGTTTGCAACAAGAAGAATGTGCACAAGGGAGATGAGAGCTCAAAGTACAAGAACAAAATCTTGCTTACTAAGTTGCTTAGAGTACAACTTGGGTACACTCTCACACAATTGATAGTGACCCATAGGTTGTTTATATAGCCTTTGCCAAGCTAGGGTTAGGGTTTCCCCTTCCCCTTAAGGTCATGCACATCCATCTGTCCTCATAGACCCTTGCTCAAGGTGAATTCCCATGCCTATATTCTAACATAAATCATATTGAAGTACAAAACTAGACCAAGGGGATTAGCTGCTCAGGCCCCACACTAATAACGTAAAATTGTAAACTCAAACCGATCATTCTTCAAAGGGCAGCAAAACAGAAACTCATGCATACAATCATTCAGCCCCACAGACATTGAAAAATAATAATCATAGAAGAGCTAGATTGCTCTTGCACAAAGAAACAATACTAGATTGGCCCCAAACATTCTTATACATTAGACAATGGATTTTTAGACATATCGATTCCTCTAAGGGGAAGAGGATGTAATGTTTTGGACCCGCATTCAATTAGTTGATCTCTAATTACGAGTTGCCTTTCACCAATAAATGACAGATACCATCACATCAGGCTATATTCAACCCTATTATTAAGGCCTTGTATTGTGCCATGTTATTAGTTAAAGCAATGCCTAAATAGACTCCCATTTTCATAACGACTCTATGTCAGGCATTTTTAATGACCATACCGACACTTGCATGCTTAGAGGGCCCTCATGAAGCTTTGCCAAAATACAAAGTATAGACTCATTCTTCATTGATAGGCCATGCCATACCGATTAGCCTACTCATACTTATGGTAGTCAAAGTCGAGTCGAGAGAGAGGATGTATGACAGGTACAATCCCTCCTTCCTCACTAAACTCAATAGGGACGCTAATAAGAACCCTATGACAATGGTGGCAATAGACCTTAACATCCCACATGTGAAAGATCTGTCTTGCCACTCAATAATATGATAACCCTTCACCAAATCACTTGACCTTGGTGGTAATGCTGCGCTAAATATGGATGTTCAAGAAAATGAATGATTCTACCAATCCGATTGTCTTGGCACCTACTATAAGTTTAAGCTAATCCTGGAAGATCTACAAAAGCACTAAGTCAGACGTCAGCCCCTACACATAATAGGGCTTCAACCTATTAAAGTTTACTTTATTTTTAAACTCTACTCACTACAAATATGCTAAAAGGGATGTAGAGCCATTCTTTTCTATACGGATGATCTTGTAAGGGCCATCCCATTTGGATTCTAACTTACCAAGAAATAACTTGCAACATGCATCGTAATATATAGGGCCAACTGACCCTTTACAAATTTATATATTTTAGCACGAAGTCATGAAGCATTTTCATCCTCTTCTTCTCTACCTCTTGATGTAACAAAGCCCGCAATTAGATCTCATCAAGATGTCCTAGGGAGGCCCACCTTTCTTGTTGTAACGTGTTCCCCTATCCACTTACATGACACGCCTTAGCAGCCCATTGGGAACAGAGTCCAGAAAGCACCACCCGGCACTCCCATGGAATGTCACGGGGTTTGAGATCTAGCTGCCCGAGTCTGCCACAAAGCGGAAGCATTCTGGTCGTTCCCACTTAGGATTGACATGAATCAGGGTTTTCCTAGTGGTCAAATTCCTAGAACGGTACCTAGCGTCGAACCCCAAACAAACTACTTTACGCAGAAACATCAAGGTCAAAGCAGATTTATATTGCACTTGGTTCAAGGAAAATGGGAAACGAGAGGGATGCAAAGCTCGACCTCTCTGCCTGTAAGGCATAGTCCCATTCCATTCCCCTTAAACAACATAAATCGGGACTCTAGCTCTAAAGATTCTAGGTCATCGTATACCTTGCTGTCAATTCCTTTGAGAAAAGTTCTCGGCCAACCGGGACCACCCTTCCGTAGGATGGACCCAGGGTTACATCCATCGCACTTTCCTCGGGTTGCTTTAGTTATCTAATTACCTACCACATTTATTTTGACAAGAAAAAACAACTTCCTTAATTAACCAATTAATCATTGGTTCCTTTACGTAACTTAGGCACTCACATAGAAAAATAATGTCAAACAAGTTCCTTTTCAACATTTGATCTTTATTTATGAGTCTTTGGAATACATCATATAATCCAGGCCGAAGGCTAATCCATAATCCACCCGCAGGCAATTCCAAAATCCACCCAAAGGCTATTCCATAATCCGCCCGAAGGTTATTCCAGCAATCCTTAGGGATCACTATTCCAAGTTTCTACCCGTTGACTAGTATGCGGGCCTCGAGATCCAATCTCAAGTCACGTCGGCCTCTTGTGCAAGACCCGGAGGCAAGGGATTTACGACCAGAGCCCCCCTGGCACCCAAGTGTCCTCCTGCTCCAAGTAGCACCCACGGAGAGACCTCTCGCGGCAGGTTCAGTCCACGTACCCGGCGCGGCTAACAACCCCCTTGGATAGGGTCAGGTAGATAGTTGGGGGTAATTGATGCTGCCTCTCCCTCCAAGCTTTCAACCTGAAGCATTAGTAATTTTCCAGCATTAGTTCCTTGAGCAAAGAAGAACAAACAGTGCTCCTAACTGTACAAACACAAGCACTCCAATAAATGTTTATGCGGCCAACTGCTAAGGTGTGAATCCTTCTCTCCGAATACAACCAGCATTCGGTCCGAGATCAATTTCGACTTGACAAGATCCCAAGGGTTTTGTAAGCTGTGTTGCTAGTTTACCCTCTTTTCTTGGGTTAGGGTTTATACCTTGTTAACCCAAATTATCAATACCTTAGGTTTCCTTATATTAAGGTCAATAAATCCTGGACAACCCCGTTGTCCTCACTTGATTGGTCAATTGCTTGCTAGGCAATTCATAATTACCCTAACTTGGCAAATTAGCCTCAAGGAAGGGTGATGTAGCAGGATGACTACTCATCCTCTTGCAAATTAGACTTGTACTTAGAACTTGCCAAACTTGTTCTAAGGAGTAGCGATACCTATTTTGTGATTTAGACACAAAATCGTGGAACGTTGCAACTTGTTGCATAGGTGTCGTGCCTAACTTGTGGGGTTATTTCACCCATCACACGGTATTCCTTAGTCAAGAATACCTTTGGTCAAGATGTAGGGTTTGGGAGTCCTCTTGACCGAATCCAACCCTAACCCTACTAGGCTGACAAGGTTTGTCTCTAGGGTTTCTAAATTCAAACGGAAGTCTAGTATTTGGCCAATTGAACCTTGGGGTGAGGACCCTAGATCATTCTTGCATGGGTGTTTAGCTAACCCTAACATTCCGTGAATATGGGTAGGATCTTTGGGATCGAAAGTCTTGACTCGGCATCCGAAGTGCGATACTAGGAGAAATTTTAATGTCACTTAACCCTACCTAGCACTTTGAAGTGATCGACATATGCAATCTAATCGTACCTTGATGATTTTCATGTGAGCAACTCGACTATACGTGAATTACTTGGTTGATTTAACTAACCCACGACTAGACTGTGACGATCATCCCTTTTAAAGATGCAAATACTTCCTTCTAAACTAGTAAGTACTTTTCCCTAAAAGATGCAAGGAACTGCAAGATGTATGCGATGTATCATTTCATGCAAACTTGCGATTTCAAGACTATAAACCTTTTCCTTCAATGCAACTATAAGATTTACAATGATCATTTCTTTCCCTCGCCCTCAACTATAATGATGCAACAGAATCAAAGGTTTAATATTTTCAATGAAGATGCATTCAAACTTTGTTAGAAGGACTCCATGCATGAGCGAATACCATGAGTCCAATATTAAATTAATCCTTCCTTTAGCACTTAACCCGACCTAAAATGCAACCATCTTCGCATGCAATTTAAAAGGTTCGTAATTCCTTTCCATGCATTGCGGCTATTCGGAAAATATTCAATGGGCATATAAGACTATTGCATATACGAACCACGACCATGAATTTAATTCATGAGTGCATCATGTGACATAAGCTCTATCCTTCTTAGCACGATATCATCTTCTAAGTTATGCATTATATGTTCAAGAAGATTGCAACTACCCTTGTCCACGGGAGTGCGAGCAATTTCCAATATTCAACATACACTAAACTTTGTAAATTGAATGAATATATGCATTTAAATTTCCCTAAAAACCAACATGCTTAATGCGTCCCTTTCATGCAAGAATACAATCGGAACCTGGGCATTAAGATTTGGAGAGTTGTCCACACGCAAACTCGGGTTGGAAGCTCCCGTGTGTGCTCCTCTCACCTTTAGCTTCGGAGCCATTGATGTAGTAGCTTTTTGGCTCAGCGAACTTAACCCCCAGCTTCGTATGCATTTCGAAGTCTCTTTCTGCCCGGGGCTCCCTTCTTCTGTGCAGGAATGGGCCTTACAGTCACAGTTTTTGAAAAACCCGAGAGGTGTGGATGAATAAGGCTTATGGAAGCCTTATTTAGAAGCTTCTAATGCTTCTGTGACAGGAAGTGACGTGGAGAGAGAGTATTGATGAGGGAGATGATGAGGATGACGACAAAGGGGATGAAGAGGATGATGACGACAAAGGGGATGCTTCAAGGGGGGGGTCTTAGAGGCTTGTAAGGGGGGGGTAGCCACACACGTGGAGGGTGGCATGATCACCTCCCCATGCTCCTCTCTACTCCACTTAGCTCATGCTCCTCTCACACACTCTCTCCCCCGCCATGCAATGGCTGAAGGAGAGAAGATTAATAGTAAAAGAATTTGCAAAATTTGATCAATTATCCATTTTCCTTTTCCCGTGAAGGGTTTTCCTGCGTGGGACTACGGGTTTTTAGCCACGGTCTTCCATACACGACACGGAGCTAGAGTTTATTAATGTGCGCGGAGGGAGCACTTAGCCACCAACATTTATCAATGTGGGAGATTATTTTAGTTTGAATTTTGTGCAGGATTCAACATCATTAATATTTCGTGCAGAAATATTACATTCTTTCCTCCTTAGAGGAATCAAGATGTCCTCATCTCGAGAAGAACTAGGGGTATTGTTGGTTGAGAGTACTTTCATCCATCTAGGTAGCATCCTCTTCGGGATAATCATTCCACTAGATGAGGTATTCTCTCAAGGTTGTGGATCTCAAATGCCTCTCCCTAACATCTAAGATCCTGTCAGGCCGTAGCTCAAGGACTCCTTGGCTAGGCATTACAACTTGTTGATCATCAAGCACGTTGACTAGGGTTACACACATACTTTTTCAGTAGGCTGATATGGAATACATTATGAACTTTTAGGTTTTCAGGGAGTTGCAGTTTGTAAGCATTAGGCCCTAGGCACTTGAGAATCTTGTAAGGTCCACAATACCTTGGACTTAGCTTTTTACATTTCCCCAAGGATAGGGAACTTTTCTTTGGATGCACGCGAATGAAGACCATGTCACCTTCAATGAAGGATCTATCTTGATGTTTCAAGTTTGCATAGGCCTTTTGTCTATCCTTGGCAGCTTGGATGTCCTGTCTTATTGACTTGATTTGGTCATCCATGTCTTCCAGCATCTGCTTTGAGGCTTCAACCCTCAAGGTTGGATCTGAAAAACTCAAATGACTACGACAATCATGCCCATACAATGCTTGAAAATGGGCCATCTGAATGCTTTGTTGGTAAGAAGCATTGTAGGCAAACTCAACCAGTGGCAAATATTGAATCCAATTTTTGGGTTCGCGGCAACACTATGCCCTTATGAGAGCGGAATTTAGGTGCCGGGAAGTGCTTAAAAATAGCTAAAAATTATGAATATCAAGGGAAAAATATTCAACGTCGAAGGCGGCGGCTCGATCAAGGACGATTTTAAGCGGCAAAGTGCTTTAAAGGTGCCCGAGCGATGCTTGTTGATTTTTCATAATTTTTCAGACAGTCGTGCGGGTTGACGCGAGCTACTGGACAATGCGTGATGCCAAGCCAGACGCCCAGGATTTTTCAGAGCTCAATTCCGAGTCCGGACGGGGAAATGGCCACAAAATGGTCAAGATATGAAAAGGTGGACACTTGGGAGGCCAAATTTGAGCATGCCTTTTGAGTTTGGACCCCCCCCAAAAATTTTATGCACCTTATGAAGCAAAAAACGTGGAGAGAGAATGAAAAGGGATGAAAAAACGTGGAGGAAGATGGCGCTCGAAAAATGCGCCATGGAGGATGGAGAGGCAACTTGCCTGCTGCAAACAACCCCCCCAATGGATTATGGGGCTTCATTCCCTCCTGAATGCTGACTCTATCGCCGCCCTTCGCCCATCAATTGATGACTTGAATGCTGAGATGGAAATCTAGTCTTTCTCTCTCCTCCCTCTTTCTCTTCTAAAGGCAAGTTTATGTGGGAAGAGGAAGGAAGAAGAAAGAATGATGGACGCTTGTCCGGCATGGATCGGATTGCTCCACGGGCTGGGAATGGTGACTTGTAATCGTCATGAGCATGAAGTGCTGCTGATTTTGAGATTTGCAGCCATGGACATGAAGCCCAAAATACACAAATAAGCGGTAATTCAAATTTTTCAAAGGAAATTTGAGAGTTCATGGCTTTTGATTGATGAAATGTTGTTCATGTGGGCTAAAAATTGTTTATGTTGCTATTTTCCATGAGTACTTGTTGATCATAATTAGAAAATCAGAAAAATATGCATCTTGTGGCTCAAAATAATACAGTAAAATACGTAAAATATGAAAAATCAAGGGAAAATGATGTTTTTGGGCATAAAAATGGAAAAATGAATAGGAACACAAAACTAAATTTTCATTTTGCTGCAAGAAGAAACTAAGGGCCACAGCCCATAACCTATTTTGAATTTTCAGTAATTAAATAATGCAGAAAATAAGGGAAAATACAAGGAAAATAGAGAAAAATCATTAAAAATTAGAGAAAAATGCATTTTGGATGCGGAAAATTAATGAAAATTAAGAACAATGTTTTTGAATGTTTGTGGGGACTGAAGCATGAGGATTTGCCTTAGTTCATCCTCACCTTCTTGTTCTAGTGTGTTGTTTCCACTTTTTACACATAAAATGATGGCAAAATGCCTTATAAATCTATACAACAATGCAACATTTGATCGATGGGAGGGTAGAGTGGATCGAGATGTCCTCATCTCGAGAAGAACTGGGGGTATTGTTGGTTGAGAGTACTTTCATCCATCCAAGTGGCATCCTCTTCGGGGTAATCTTTCCACTGGATGAGGTATTCTCTCAAGGTCCTGGATCTTAAATGCCTCTCCCTAACATCCAAGATCCTGTCGGGCCGTAGCTCAAGGACTCCTTGGCTAGGCATTACGACTTGTTGATCATCAAGAACATGACTAGGGTTAGGCATATACTTTTTCAGTAGGCTGATATGGAATACATTATGAAATTTTAGGTTTCCGGGGAGTTGCAGTCTGTAAGCATTAGGCCCTAGGCACTTGAGAATCTTGTAGGGTCCACAATACCTTGGACTTAGCTTTTTGCATTCACCCAAGGATAGGAAACTCTTCTTTGGGCATACGCGAATGAAGACCATATCACCTTCAATGAAGGATCTACCTTGACGTTTGAAGTCTGCATAGGCCTTCTGTCCGTTCTTGGTGGTTTGGATGTCTTGTCTTATTGACTTGATTTGGTCATCCATGTCTTCCAGCATCTGCTTTGAAGCTTCAACCCTCAAGGTTAGATCTGAAAAGCTTAAAGGACTACGACAATTGTGCCCATAGAATGCTTGAAAAGAGATCATCTGAATGCTTTGTTGATAAGAAGCATTGTAGGCAAACTCAACCAGTGGCAAATATTGAATCCACATTTTGGGTTCGCGATAGTAGAGTGCCCTAAGCATATCTTCAATGACTTGGTTGACTCATTCTGTTTGACCATCGGTTTGGGGATGATAAGCTGTACTGAAACAGAGTTGAGTCCCAATGGCCTCGAAGATAGCCCTCCAGAAGTGTGAGGTGAAGAGAGAGTCATGATCACTAATGATTCTTCTGGGTAGCCCATGGAGTTTGAATATCTCCTTGATGAATAGCCTTGCAATGTCTGAGGCTTTATAGTTTGTCTTAACATGAATAAGATGTGCAACCTTGGTGAGAATATCCACCACAACCATAATGGAGTTGTATCCTCCCCTGAACTTGGGGTAGGCCAACAATAAAATCCATACTAATGAATTTCCATTTCATTTGGGGAATGTTGAGTGGTTGCAATTTCCCTGGCATTTTGACATGTTCGGCCTTAATGCGTTTACAAGACAAACATTCCCTGACATATTTGAGGACGTCACCTTTAAGCCTCTCCCAATAATAACTCTTTCTGACAGCATTAAGGGTCTTGGCATAGCCAGGATGTCCTGAGAAAGGGGTGTCATGGGCTTCCCAAAGTATCTTTTTCTTGAGTGATTGGCTTGCTGGTATACATAATCTCGTTCTATAGTAGACAAGTCCATTATTGATAGAGAATTCTTGATACTTTGTTTGAAGCTTCGGGTCTTGATCCTTGATGGGGATCTCCCTTAGCAATTTATGATAGGTTGGGTCATGGCATGCCTCTTCTTTAGCTAATTCAAGAATTGGGTTGTTTGGCATGGATACCTTGTAGCTAGAGATCTTGCTGTTGATGGATCTTGCAAAATAAGAGAATTCAGAAATGCCTTGCGACTGAGTGCATCGGCAACTACATTCTCCTTTCTAGGTAGGTATTTGATTTCAAAATCATATTCTTCCAGCCACTTCAATCCATTGACGTTGCCTCATATTGAACTCATTCTAGGTGAAAATCCATTTAAGACTCTTGTGGTCCGTCACTAAGGTAAATTTGTTACCCAGCAAGTATTGTCTTGAAAGTTTGAGAGCATGGATGACAGCCAACAACTCCAGATTGTGGGTAGCATAGTTCCATGGCTCTTCAGTTTCCTTGAAGAGTGTGCTACAGGATGACCTTCTTGCGTGAGCACACATCCTAAGGCTAGTGCACTAACATCTATTATCACTTTAATTTTCTTACTAAGATCCATAAGTTTCAGGATGGGTGCTGATACCAAGCTTTGCTTTAGTTTGTCAAAGCTGAACTGTTCAACAAATGACCATACAATTGATACTTGCTTCTTTAGTAGATCAGTCAGAGGTGCTACAATCAAAGCATAGTTTTTGATAAACACTCTGTACCATCCTGTCAATCCAAGAAAGCTATGTATCTCTTTGACAAAGGTTGGTGTTGGCCACTCCAGAACGTCTCTGACCTTGGCCGGATCTACTGAAATTCCTTCCGTTGATACAATGAGTCCCAGATATTCAATCTGTCACTTGAAAAATGTGCACTTCTTCTTCTTGGCATAAAGCTTGTGTGCTCTCATTGTTTCAAGAACAATGCAAAGCTGGGGTTCATGATCTTCTTCTTGTTTGGAGTAGACTAGGGTATTGTCAAAGAAGATGAGTACGAAGTCATCAAGATAGGGTCTAAAGATATCCTGCATTAGCCTGTTGAAGGTAACAGGAGCGTTTGTCAGTCTGAATGACATGACCAGGAATTCAAAGTGTCCATACCTTGTGCTGAATGCCGTCTTTGGGATATCCTCTTCCTTGATCCTTATCTGATAATATCCAGACCTGAGATCTATCTTAGAGAAGATCTTCGCACCTTGAAGATGGTCAAGGATTTCATCTATTCTTGGAATGGGGTATTTGTTCTTAATGGTTGATTGATTCAACCCTCTGTAATTAATGCATAGCCGAAGTGTTCCATCTTTCTTCTTTTGGAATAGCACTGGAGCTCCCCATGGTGAGCTGCTAGGACGGATGTAGCCTTGGTCTAACAGTTGCTTGAGTTGCTCCTTCATCTCAATCACTTCCGGGATGGACATCCTATACGGTCTCTTTGCGACTGGTGCAGCTCCTGGCGCTAGCTTGATTTTGTGATCAACTTCCCTTTGAGGAGGAAGCTCTGTCAGCTCTTCAAGAAATACATATCCGTACTCCTTTAACCATGACGGTTCTTCCCTAGACTCCTGATTCTGATCTAGCTTATTTAGTTTAATCAGATAGAAAGGTAGCCCCTTTCTGACTCCTTTTATTATCCGTGTTGCTTTGGCCAGTTGAGTTTTTTGCTTACCAGCCTCTCCTTGAGTTGTGACTAGTTCCCCTTCAGAATTTCAGAAGGAGAGTTGGCCCTTTTTGCAGTGAATATGGGCGTCATTAGGTATTAGCCAATCCATACCGAGCAAACATTCATGGACACCTAGGTTCATTACCCTGAATCTGACTGAAGTCGACTTACCACCCAGTAGGAATTTCACCTTAGTAGTTTGCCTGGTACAAGAGACCTCACGACCATTTGCTAATTCCACAAGTAAGGTAGGTGCATCTTTTGTGGCTATTCCTAATATTTTTGCACAGACTGGTGAAATGAAGGAATGTGTACTGCCACAATTAATCAAGGTTTTGAAGCTTTTACCTTGATAATTCGATGGAGTTTGAATCACCGAGAATTGGCGATTTGGGCCTTTCTTGTGAAGGGTGGCATGAACCGTTGCCCTCTCAATGTTAGCTTCCATGGATGGATCTTCTTCATCACCCAGATCCTTGTTGGCAACACTGGAGCTTCTCCCTCTGGCCATGACGGTGGCTCCTTGGCCATGGGCGGCTCCTTGGAATAGCCCTTGACATTGTCCTCTACTAAGCTTGGGACATTGCCTTTTAAAGTGACCAGGCTCGTTGCAATGGAAGCAATGGAGATTGCGGCCATTACATTGTGCAGGAACAAAGTTGTTGGCAACGTTCGCCCTAGCTTTCTTCCTTTGTGCCTGATTTTGGCCCTGTGCTCTCTTATCCTGAGACCTATACACTCCCTTGTTCTGATCCTTGTAAGACCAAGTCCTGTTATTCCTTGGCTTGGTCTGCACCTCCTGTATTATCGGTGCAGCTCGAATGAGCGCGTCTTGAAGGTCTGTTGGGCGCATTGACTCCAGGTGGGTGTTTATGGGTGGGTTTAATCCGGCACAAAACTTTGACACCTGTTGTGTCATATTCATTTGTGGTGCGTACTTTAAAAGAGAGACGAACTTTGAATAGTAAGCATCAAGGGATAGACCAAGTTGCTTCAGTTCATAGAATTCATTTATCTTCTGTGTGCGGTAGGCAAGTGGTAGATATCTCCCTCGCACAACTTTTTTAAGCTTCTCCCAAGTAATTGACCCTTCCGAGATCCCTTGGTCTCTGCACCATTGTTTCCACCAAAGTCTTGCTTCGCCGGTAAGCTTCAGCTTGGTGAGCATAGCTTGTTTAGCGGGTGCAGTACCTACTGCTTCGAAACAATCCTCCATGGATTTGATCTAGATCTAGGCATCAGTTTGGATGGTCCTTCCCTTACCATTGAATTCTGGTGGCTTGATTTGTTTGAGAAGAAAATTCTTGTCTTGAATTACAGCCGTACTTGGTGTAGGGGTTGGACTAGGAATCTGCACTTGAGGTTGTGCCTGGGTAATAATATTCTTTACGTTAAAAACTTGCTAAATGTTTCTCACATTTCATTACATGCCTAGTTCAGCTTTTAGCCAAGTGACCTAATCACTTAACTCCGTTACCAACACTTACAACCATGAGAGACAGTAATAAAAATCTTATTCATTCATGTGGGTATAGCGCTTTCTGAGTACAATTATTTTTGGGAAGATGGAACAAGCTAATTGGCACATCAATTCGGGGAGAATAAGATTGTGTTACATTCTGCTACAGCATTTGAGTAATAGTATGGAGTGGGGTCATGGATTTTCAGGAATCGATAGGTCATAGGAAGCTTGGGGTATCCCTTCCTTTGATACCCGTTCTTTTCATAATGTCCCAACACCTTGATTCTGTCGACAAGGATTATTCGAGTCACTTCCTCGTACACATACTTGTTTTGCTTAACCTTTCGACCGCCGACATGTAGGGTTGCATTTGTGTGAGCCTCGACAAAGATGAACAACTTCACGATCTTTAAGTCCTCCATCCACTTGATTCTCTTCAAGTTGGTCCGAAGGTACGCAAGTCGGTGGGCAGTTATGCAATAAATTTTTGAATCACTCGTCCATCTCCGTTCCACGTACAGGGGTGAAGGATTGTAAATGCAGTCTAGAATATTCATCATACTAGCCTTCGTCGATAATTCGAAGCACGCATTGCAGTCATAAACATAATCTAGAATACCAAGAATTTGTTCCATGCTTCACGACTCTGCAAGCCAGCATCCATAAGTAAACAAGGAAATGTTCTTAATGGAAATATTGCTCTACTTTACCTCATTAAGTTCCCTTGTAAATATTAGATTCTGTTGGCTTACTCTGATACCAACTATAATGTGTCCCCTTCTCTGCTTGCAGGACACGTCTTAGCAGCCCATCAGGAAGAGAGTCTAGAAAGTGCCGCCCGGCACTCCCATGGAATGTCACGGGGTTTGTGATCTAGGTCTTCCCGAGTCTACCATGAAGTAGAAGCAGGCCATTCCCACTTAGGATCGACCTGAATCAGGGTTTCCCTAATGGTCAAGTTTCTAGAAGGTAGCTAGCGTTGGACGAACTACTTTACGCAGAAACATCAGGGTCGAAGAAGATTTATACTGCACTTGGTTCAAGGAGAATGGAAAACGATAGGGATGCGAAGCTCGACCTCTCTACCCGTAAGGCATAATCCCATTCCGTTCCCCTAAAACAGTATACATTGGGACTCTAGCACTCTAGATTCTACGTCATTATTATCCCGTTGTCAATTCCTTTGAGAAAAGTTCCCGGCCAACCGGGACCACCCTTCCGTAGGACGGACCCAAGGTCACATCCAGCGCACTTTCCTCAAGTTGCTTTAGTTATCTAATTATCTACCACATTTAGTTTAACAAGCAAAAATAGCTTCTTTAATTAACCAATTAATCACTGGTTCCTTCACGTAACTTAGGCACTGACATAGAAAAACAATGTAAGCAAGTTCCTTTTCAATGTTTGACCTTTATTTATCAATCTTTGGAATACATCATATAATCCGTCCGAAGGCTATTCCTGCAATCCTCAGGGATCACTATTCCAAGTTTCGCTCATTGACTAGTATGCGGGCCTCGAGATCCCATCTCGAGTGAAGTCGGCCTCTTGTGAAGGATCCAGAGGCAAGGGATTTATGGCCAGAGCCTCCCCTGGCACCCAGGCATCCTTCTGCTCCAAGTAGCAGCCACGAAGAGACCTCTCGCAGGTTCAGTCCATGTATCTGGCACAGCTAACAACCCCCTTGGATAGGGTCAAGCAGACAGTCGGAGGTAACTGATGCTGTCTCCCTCCAAGCTTTCAACCTGAAGCATTATTTATTTTCCCGCAATAGTTCCCTGAGAAAAGAAGTATAAATAGTGCTCCTAAGTATATAAACACAAGCATTCTAGTGGTCGTTTATAAGGCCAACTTCTAAGGTGTGATTCCTTCTGTCCGAATACATCCAGTATTCGATCCAGGATCAATGGCAACTTGGCAAGATCCCAAGGGTTTTGTAAGATGAGTTGCTTGTTTACCCTTTTATCCTTGGGTTAGGGTTTATACCCTGTTGACCCAAATTGTCAATACCTTAGGTTTCCTTATATTAAGGTCAATAAATCTTGGGCAACCTCGTCGCCCTAACTTAGTTGGTCAACTGCTTTCTTGGAAAATTCGTAACTCCCCTAACTTGGTAAATCAGCCCCAAGGAAGGGTGATGTAGCAGGATGACTACTCATCCTCTAGAAAATTAGACTTGTACTTAGAACTCGCCAACCTTGTTCTAAGGAGTGGCAATAATATTTTGTGATTTAGGCAAAAAATCATGCGAGGTTGCAACTTGTTGCACGAGATAGGTGTGAGCACCTAACTTGTGGGATTATTTCTCCCATCACACGGTCTTCCTTGGTCAAGAATACCTTTGGTCAAGATGTAGGGTTTGGGAGTCCTCTTGACCCAATCCAACCCCTAACCCTACTAGGCCGATAACACTTTGGCCCTAGGGTTCTTAAATTCATATGGAAGTCTAGTATTTGGTCAATTGATCCTTAGGGTGAGAACCCTAGATCATTCTTGCATGGGTGTTTAGATAACCCTAACATTTTCGAGAATGTGGGTAGGATCTTTGGGATCGAAAATATTAGGCTGGTATCCTAAGTGCGATACTAGGCAGAATTTGAACATAACTTAACCCTACCTAGCACTTTGACGTGATCCTCATAAACAATCTAATTGTACCTTTATGATTTTTATGTAAGCTACTCAACTATCTGCGGATTACCTAGTTGATCCAACCAACCTGTGATTTAAGATGATCTTTCTTTTAAGGATGCAAATACATTTTTCTAAATTTGCAAGTACTTTCCCCTAAAAGATGTAAGTAACTGGAAGATAGGTGGGATGCATCATTCCATGCGAGTATGCAACTTCAAACCATAGACCTTTTGCTTTTATGCAACTTAAAGATCATTCTTTTCCTTTCCCTATACTATAATGATTGACATTCAGAGCTAACTCGTATAAACCCTTCGTTGATGCAACGAAGCAAAGCTTTAACATTTTTAATGAAGATGCATTCAAACTTTGATAAAAGGACTCCATGCATGAGCGAATACCATGAGTCCGTCATTAAATTAATCCTTCCTTTAGCACTTAACCCGGCCCAAAACGCATGCAATTTGCAAGGTACATAAATCATTTCCATGCTTTGCAACTATTTGGACATCATTTAATGTACGTCTATGATTACCTTAATTGTGAAACACAACCAAGAATTTATTACATAAATGCGTTACGTGGTATATGTCCTATCCCTTGTGAGATGCAACAAGGATGCCTTTGCACAATTCCGTCTTTTTACGTATGAATCATGCATTTAGGATTGCAACTTGACCATGGAAGTGCAAGCGATTGCAAATGCACGACATGCAACTAATTTTTGTAAATCGGGCAAGCAAATAAATTTCCCAATGTATTTAATATTGCCTATGAGAATTAAACATGACTAGTGCATCCTTTTCATGCGGAATTAATTTTAGGAACCTGGGCATTAGGAATCGGGGCGTTGTCCACTCGCATACTCAGGGTGGAAGCTCCCGTGTGTGCTCCTCTCGCCTTTTGCTTCGAAGCCATTTATGCAGTGAATTTCACTGCAGCAACTCCCCTTTGGTTTACTCATGTGTTTCGAAGTCTCTCAGTCCGAGATATCCTCTTCTGTGTTGTACACAGGCCTTGCAGTCACAGTTTTTTAAAAAAACCGTTTTTTTTAAAAACTGGGGAAGGCACGGGAGAACAAGGCTTATGGAGGCTTTAATAGAAGCTTCTATTTAGAAGCTTTCAAGCTTCTGTCACAGGGAAGTGACATGGAGAGAGAAAATGATTGGGAAGATGATGAGGATGACAATGAAGGAGATGAAGAGGATGATGACGATGCTATTGATAATGATGATGATGGTGATGGTGATGACGACGGCAGTGCAACCTGGTAGCGGTAGCTTGGAGCAGCAAATGGATGGTGGCGACAGGTCCTCAAGCGACAACAGCATGACACACGATCAGTCCTTCCTCCCTCCCCCAAGCTTGAGAGGGGGGGTCATATAGTTTGAAGGGGGGGGGGGGATCGCCACACACGTGGCAAGTTGCAAGCCTCCTCCCCCCCATGCTCTCCTACTCCACACCCACTCCTCTCACACTCCCTTTGCTCCACCATGCAACGGCTGAAGGAGAGGGGAGTTTATCCATAAAAAAGGGTTTGCCAAAAATTTATCCATTATCCCTTTTCCCCCTTGAAGGGGTGTTCCCACATAGGCCTACAGTGGCTCGCAATTTTCAAGCCACGGCTTTCTATACATGACACGGAGCTGGAGTTTGCTATTGTGCGAGGGTGGATCACTTAACCAAAGGTTTTTCCGTTGCGCGAGATTATTTTGAACCAAAGGTCTTGAATATTTTGTAGCGGAAATATTACACCGAGTTATTTTAGCCAAAAGAATTTTATGCCGATTCATTTCAGCATACAAAGTTTGGGGCTATTTATATGTAGTCCAAAGAGAACATGTCTAATTTATTTCAACTGACAGAGTTGGGTGCTTCCCATTTGCAACAAAAGTTGGGTTTACAAGAGAAAAAGAGTGAAGTCAAGGTTCAAACCAAGTACAAAGGTGTTGACAAGAAAGTGAAACCACTTTTGACATGGTATCAGATTTCAGGATTTGTGCTCCTGTTGTGTCTTCTTGCTGATTTCAGGACTTTTTTCACCCTTGTTGATTAGGTGGTTGCTGCTCCATACATGTGACCTGTGTGACCTGCGTTTTCTACAGATTTGCCATTGCCTGCTGTCCAACACCTCCTGCTACCTATGTTTTCATCATCAGGCTGTTGGTGAAAGTTCCCTACACCTATTTATGCAGTGTGTAGCGTGCGTGTGTTGTTTTCAGCACTATATTGGGCTGGGCGACTGGTAGAATATGCCATTTTTGATGTTTATGGTAGATTTGAACTGATATTTTGACTTTGTGCAGTAGATTTTGGCTTCTTTTGATCAAATTTTGGGTTATAATGTATGTGAACTCTTGCCTTTTGTAGTCTGTGCTCATGGTTTGGTTGTGCTCCCTCTCCAACTACCTTCTATTCTCTACTTCTCTTCTACATCCTCTCTAGATGGCTCCTCCGTGCACATCCACTGATGATACGCTACATGGAGATTCCAGTGATGCTTTTACAACTTCAGAGAGGGGTTTGAAGACAAAGAAGTCAAAGGCCCAATGTTACCACTATGGCAAGAAGGGTCATTTAAGGAAGGACTGCAAAGAGTTAGCGGCTTTCAGGAAGAAAAAGGAGTAGAAGATGAAGCGGAATGTGGACACCTCTGCCTCAGATTCCGATTCCGATCCTTTGGCCAAGGCGAAGTCCAAGGCACGGCAGGGATCCTCTTGGGGAAGGGCTTAGTGGCCCCTTCCTCAGCTGCTCTCTAGTGGTGATGATGTTGTCATCCCTCACGACTCTCCAATGCCAGAGAGGGAGTGTGAGAGGGTGGTGAGATGGGGCAGTCGTGCCTCATCTATATTTCTATACATATGCACAGGATCCAGAGAGGGACATCCTTGATGTATCGACCAAACTCTGGCAGGTACAAATCCTAGAGCTGGGATTGACATCGAGGTTCATGCTGGGCTAGTTACTTGACAAAGAGCAACTACTTGGGTATCCATGGTTCTACTATGATGGACATTGTTGTGTGTACTATGATGCGACATTATCATTGCATATTGTATTGTATCATATCACCCATGATCTGAGAGAGAGTGTTAGCAGATTAGTTAGTTCATTGTTGAGTTTGTACTTGTGGTACATTAGGCTAGGCACACTGATGGAACGTAGAACGGGCCGGCACTGGCTCGTGCACTAGCCCGACCTCTATCTCACGCGCTCAACAACCCCACGGCCTCGCGGCCAGGAATGTTGATGACACACACATTGCCTTCCTAAATATCTTGCGTTTGTATTATGTCGTTTGTAATCCACTCTTCTCTCACCCACTACTCTTCAGAGGGAGTCCCTTACATATTGCCTAATGGCACGAAGCACAGATATAGGGGGTCCTCCAACGGCTGAATGTCGCCACCCCTCTGCGACTCTCCTACACCTTGGGGATTGGCCCCTCGGTGCGTCGCTCAACATATAAATACATTTCGCACAAAATCCACTCAAGGTACCATTTAATCGTATACAGGAATATACCATTGTCCTTACTTCTCTTTCCCCTAGACCCCATGCCTAGCATATGGCTTAGGGTGTCCTGTCTCTCACTCAACGTGGGTCAAGGTCCTAATGAAAGCAATTGCTATGCATCCAGGATTTCTGATACCTTTAAATATTTCCATGGTTTATGCATATTGTGGATGCTAAGTGCTCAAACAATTATAAAATCAATATTGTGCACATGTGGAAAACATCCTTTTAATGGTTTTCAGCTACGGTTCTTATGCGGTGTTGCACGAACCTAGCACCGAGGAAACCCTCGTGCTACTAGGCTCTCATTCTATAATTATGCACCGACCTATATGGCATGCAAACAAAACCCAGCAATCTTTTCATCATTTTACTCCACATTTAGACACATTTTAACCACTCTACCCTCCCATCGATCAAATGTTGCATTGTTGTATAGATTTATAAGGCATTTTGCCATCATTTTATGTGTAAAAAGAGGGAAAAAACACACTAGAACAAGAAGGTGGGGCTGAACTGAGGCAAATCCTCATGCTTCAGTCCCCACAAACATTCACGAACATTGTTCTTAATATTCATTAATTTTCCGCACCCAAAATGCATTTTCCCCCTATTTTTAGTAGTTTTTTCCAATTTTCCTTGTATTTTCCCTTATTTTCTGCATTATTTAATTACTGAAACTTCAAAATAGGTTATGGGCTGTGGCCCTTAGTTCCTTCTTGCAACAAAAATGAAAATTTAGTTGGTGTTCCTATTTATTCTTCCATTTTTATGCTCAAAAACATCATTTTCCCTTGATTTTCTATATTTTACGTGTTTTAGTGTATTATTTTGGGCCACAAGATGCATGTTTTTCTGATTTTCTGGTTATGATCAACAAATACTCATGGAAAACAGCAACATAAACAACTTTTAGCCCACATGAACAACATTTTATCAATCAAAAGCCATAAAATCTCAAATTTCCTTTGAAAAAATTGAATTACCGCTTATTTGCGTGTCTCGGGTTTCATGTCCATGGCTGCAAATCTGAAAATCAGCAGCACTTCATGCTCATGACGATCACACGTCACCATTTCCAGCCCGTGGAGCAATCCGATCGATGCCGGACAAGCCTCCACCATTCTTTCTTCTTTCTTTCTCTTCCCACATGAATCCCCCCTTAGAGGAGAGAGAGGGAGGAGAGAGAAAGACTGATTTTCTCTCTCTCTCTATAGGCTGCCATATCTCGCGCGGGACGGAGCGATGCGGAGTGTGAGAACAATGTAGTTGCCTGCTGTGATCATCAGCATGGCTTCTTCTTCAGAAAATTTCTGCATTGAGGGGGGGGGGGGGGCGTTTTTTTCGCGACGGCCTGCTGCTGCCGCCGCCCCTTTTCCATTTCGTTTTTTTTTTAATGAGGGGGGGTGCCCCTTCCTAAAGGCACCCCTTCACTTCTCCTTTTGGGCACCTCCCTAATTTTGACCGGCCTTTTGGCCCTTTTCCTGGCCTCTCTCGCATACGGTGTCCGAATCCAGTTCTGAAAATTTCTGTGAGCTCGTCTCGGCATCCCCACTGACTAACAGCTCCATTGATCGGCACAGGCGCATGGAAAAATTACTAAAAATCCGCAAGTGTTGCCCGGGCGTCCTTAGAGCACTTTGACGCTTAAAATCGTTCTAGGTCGAGCCGCCGCCTTTGACATTGGATATTTTTCCCTTGATATTCATAATTTTTAGCTATTTTTAAGCAATTCTCGGCACCAAAATTCCGCTCTCATTGGCGACCACGGGATAGGGTGACTCAGCCTGTCGAACCCCACAATAGATCTGCACAAAACAACCAGAGAAGCATCAAGCTGATACAAAAAAAATATGCGATAAAACTCAACACAACGCTCACCCTACCCCCTGACAGAACCAAGGCATGACATCCACAAGGAGTAGGCCTAGCATCATCTAATAGAAGATCCGAAGCGAGTGACTGACCACCTGCTCCAACACAGCCAAACTAAAAAACCCTATCAAAGAGATTGCCCTAAGTGGTAGTCTGAACTATTTACCAACTAAAGACAACACTACTAGGAGCTCCTACAAGGCGAGGACTCCTATAGCCTGATCAAGGAGTATTTTCTGTCAGTACATTTCTTCTTTTAGAGTTTTTATTTTATTAACATACTTGGGCATGTAAAAAGGAGGGAGCTGAGCGTAGTGACCCAAGGAGAACAGGGCATCGGCCTCAGGACCTGTCTCGGCACCCAAGAACCTACCAAGCCCTCGCAAGGCGACACTTAATCCTTTTCTAACGCTCACTTTTATTTTTGCTCCAACCTTCCTTGTTTTGTTATTTTTTTTTCCCAACAAGAAGCCACCCCTAGGAAGACAAGATATCGGCCTCGGTTTTGACTCGTCCCCAGGAACCTACCAGGCCTTCGCAAGGCGATGATCAATTGCCTACACATTTTCATTACTTTTCTTTTCTTTGATAGGGGTTAGAACCCCTTTTTACACACCTTCATATTTATATTCATCTTTTAGGATGTTTAGGGTTTCTTGGCATCATCATTATTATCTTCTGGCAGGCTTCTCTAACTGCCTCACTACTAACAAGAACTCCTAGAACGGCTACCTAACAGGCTAGCAGAACAGGGCCACTAGGACTTCCTTCTAAAACAGGTATTTCGATGCCTGACAATGTCTTTACAGGAGGCAATGACTACTCCGACCTCCCTCAAACATACTTAGCCTAAACCTGGGACTTCATGCCTTGGTTGCCGGTCCCCAACAAAAATATATCCCCTTGACAAGTACAAATACGCATATAACAGGAAAGAAAGGTACTTGTAAAGGAGAGGTATCACCTGGATTGGCCACAAGAAGCTTCCATCGCAGCAAAGGCTCCGCCAGGCTCCACCAAATTCCACGAATCACAAAACCTGTCCAACACAACACTTAAAACAAAAACCCGATTAAATGCACCCGCACTAGACAGGGAAATGGCCCTGTTGGCCTAATGAAATCAAACATGACTTCGCATAACATCCTCCTGGAAACAACTATGATAGACATCAAAGCATAACATTCCCAGGGGAACAGAGGCTCGTAGCCCTAAACTAGGTGCATTAAGTTATGACCCATCCCTCCTGCGTATATCGCAAGAGGTTTTCGCATCACATGTCGTCTAATCAGTCTATGGGTCCAAGACAATAAAGGTAGATGAGTCTCACCTACCCTCTGCATCACCCAGATCAACCATCGTCTGCCAAAGAGGGCATGTTCAGAAAGCATACCCCACAAACGACCAGGTCCTGTCTCATCGTCAATAGATATATCGGGACAAGGGCCACAATTAAAGAAGAGGTCTTCTTCATACACAAAATTAGCCAATGAATCGGCAAACTGATTCCAGTTTCGTGGAATCAGCTGAAAAGACACTCTATCAAATTCATCTAGCAGGGCTATGGCAGTATGATGGTACATGCAAAGGATGGGGTTTTGTACCATGTACGTCCCATTGAGTTGATTTAAAACCAACTGAGAGTCCCCTTTCACCAATAACTAGCGGATACCACCCTTCTTTGCAATATTCAAACCCATAATCAGGGCTTTGTATTCTGCCATATTATTGGTAAAATTCTCCCCAAGATAAGCAGCTAACTTCATGACAATGTGTCGTCGGGGGTCTCGGATGACAACTCCTACACTGCCTTTTTTGCATGCACCCCTGGACGCCCCATCAAAGTACAAGGTGTACGTCCATAAAGGGTTTACATATCCCGCCATCCGAAACTTTTCTCGTAATTATGGTAATTGAAATTCAGCATATTCAACGGGTAGATTGTAGGCTCCATCCCTCCATCATCATTGAATTCAACAGGGATGCTCGTCAAAATTTGTAGGCAGTGATGGCTCCCAAATAAATGTCCCGCCTTCTTGCTCAGTCACCTTATATCCTTTGCTCCACCAAATGAGCTTTCCCTGATGATACCTCTGTTCTAAATATGGGTGTTCTAAATAAGGGATCAGACAACCCATCAACCTCTATCACGATTTCCTTGTAGATATTTGATCGATCTCGCCTAGGCCTGCAAGGCAGTCATAGTATTAGTGCAATCAGAAATAATAAGGTTTAATCTTATTAAGATTAACCTTATTTTTAAATTCTATCCCCTCAAGGTCAGCTAACAAGACTATGGATTTATTGTTTCCTATTCTAACGATCCTATAGGGCTCGTCCCATTTGGGCTCTAGCTTGCCTGGAAATAATTCACGTTGTGCATCATAATACGAAACAAGCTGTCCTTTCTTGAAGGTGGCTTTAAGGTCGTGTAGCTGCTTCATTCGGCGCTTTGCCACTTCTTGGTGTAATAAGCTCTGCAGCTTAAGCTCATCTAAATGTGCCAGTGTCGTCAAGCGCTCAAAAAGTGCGTCTTCATCACTCAAAGAATGATTGATGGCAAACCGAATAGTCGGCAGCTCAATCTCTAAAGGCAAGACACACTCCTCCCCATATACTAACTTGAACGGGGTATGGCCAGTGGCTCGTTTGAAGGTCGTATTATAGGCCCACATTGCCACGTATAAATTTTTATCCCAATCCCGTTTCTTTTCCGACACAATTTTGGACAGAATGCCCACAAGCTGCTTGTTGGTGCTTTCAACTTGCCCATTGGCTTGCAGGTTATATGGGGTTGTCTTGTTATGCTTGATTTGCCAAGTCTCTGTCAAACTTTTGATCACCTTATTCAGGAAATGGGTTCCACGGTCCGACACTAATTCTTTCGGCGGACCAAAATGGCATATTATCTGCTCTAAAAGGAAACTAGCAGTTTCTTTAGCATCATCTTTCCTTGTTGCACGTGCTTCTGACCACTTTGTGAAGTAGTCAGTTGCTACAATGATATACCTCTTTTACGCAGTCGACAACGGAGTAATAGGACCCACAAAGTCTATTCCCCACTTCTCAAATGGAAGTATCGCCATAATAGGGGTGAGTGGTCGTTTCCTATTCTCTCGACTATCATGTCGTTGACAAATATCGCATCTCTTAACATACGCAAACGCATCTTGGAAGATGGTAGGCCACCAATAACCTGCTCTTAAAGCCTTTTGTGCTGTAAGCCGTCCAGCAAAATGGCCGTCGCAAGCAGAATCATGGCACTCTTCCAAAATGAATGGCACCTCGTCAGGCATCACACATCGGCGATAGATGTCATCAACCCCTTGCCGATATAATGTACCTGCGATCAAGGCAAACTTTAACGCTTGCTGCTTAATTTTCCTTCTCTCAGCTTTAGATAATTCGGATCCCGCCTCTCCCGTCGATAAATAATGTGTTATTGCAGCGTACCAGGAGGGAATAGATGCCGTATCTATTTTAAATAACAACTCCATGTCACTACCTTCAGCCACAAATTCTTTCGGCTCCCCAAAGTCCACAAGACATTCCACGATGCCTTGCATGTTGAGATATCAAGCTCCACTCGTGATATGCCAGGGTGACCATTGTGCATTTATGTCACCGACTTGTCAGTTTGCAGATGCGATTGGTACACCGCCCATGAATAATAGCTACATGATAGCTATCCTTATCTACTCTAGTTCGTGGCTCAGTTAGTATGCCACCTTAGTTAGTTGAGTTTGGTTTGAGACCCATATATAGGGTTCTTCTATTTCCTTGTACTAGAGTTCTTTTTGGCTTACACAACTAAGAAGAGGAAAATTGTTTTCAGCCTCCATCCTTGTGTGTATTCCCCCTTTGTGCAAGCAAGAAAGCTACAAGTGAGACTCCTTCCTTCTCTCCCACAATCTTGACATTGCAACCTTGGTGGCTTACTATGGATTTCATAATCAAACTCCTGCAAAGTGATTAACCACTTTGCTAGACGATCAGGCGGCTGTAGCTTATTCATCAATAGTCGAAGTCCCTCCGCCTTCGTATAAAGCACGACTTTCTCATAGAGAATATAATGCCTGAATTTCTTGGTCCCAAAGACCATCGCTAGACACAACTTCTCCATGTAGGTATAATTGATCTCTGAAATGCCCAATTTCCGACTAGCAAAGGCTATTGGATGATACCACTTCTCTTTTCAAATTTGGGCTAAACAACAGCTGATACTATACATGGTGGCTGCTGAGAATATATAGAACACCTCACCTCTTTTAGGTGCTTTTAAAACGGGAGCTCTTGCTAGCTCCTGTTTCACATCCTCGAATGCTACCTTACAAGGGTCACCCCATACAAACAAACAGCTAAAGGACAATAGATTTATAAGCGGCAACGTTCTTTCTGCCAAGGCGTTTATGAATCTACGGTAATAACCAACCGAAGTCAGAAAGATATGAACTTCTTTCGGAGTGCGCGGTGGACCCATGGCAACTATAACTTTGACCTTCTCGGGGTCTGTCGCAATTCCTACCGAACTGACCACATGACCCAGCAATAGCCCATAAGGTACTCCAAAAACACACTTCCGTGGGTTTAGGGCGATGCAAAATTGTCTACAGTGCTCAAAGCATTTTCTTAAAATGATCAGCTGCCTTCCTCTCACGGTGGCAGCCCCTAAGTCATCAATAAACACCTTCAACTCTTCAGGGGATATGTCACCGAATGTCGTATCTGCTGTTCGTTGCCACGAACTAGGCGCATTGCATAAACCAAAGGCCATCACATGGTACGCAAAAGTACCAAATACAGTAATAAAAGTTGTTTTCAACTTGTCCTCTTCTGCAATTGCCATCTGGTTATGTCCTGCAAAGCAATCCATAAACGAATATATCTCCCTACCCGCTAATTGATCCAAAATCTGGTCAATAAATGGCAACGGGTAGTAGTCCTTAACTGTCTGCTTATTCAGCTCCCTAAAGTCTACACATAATCGAATTTGATTATTTTTCTTCTTTCTGATCACAACTGGAGAACACCATTCCGTGTGTTGCACAGGAAAAATCAAACCCGCTTTTTGAAGCTTTTGTAACTCTTCAAACAGCCCGTCCCTCAGTTCGAAAGGCATACGCCTTACTTTCTGTCGTACAGGACGACTGCCCTCTTTCAACGGAATTGTATGAACAACAAGACTAGGAGGAATGCCCCTCAACTCATCATAACTCCAAGCAAAGATATCACAGAATTCCTGAATCAAGGCCACATAGTCCTCCCTTTCTGCTGTGTTGAGCATAGAACCTAATTTGATTGGCCGCGAATCATCAGGCATACCAAGGTCTAGCTCGATAACATCTGCATCTCTTATACGATCTTGGCCCTCTATCGGCTCGTTCAAAGTGATTTGATAGATGTCTTCCGTGGTGGATCCCTCTTTGGACTCATCACTCCATGATGTCTCACTGGCCGATAAATCTTCTAATGTCTCCAATTCTGTAGAAGGTAGAGGAGCTCTCTCACTCTGCGGGGACTTAGGATAAGCATCAACCACCACATGCTGGGCACCTCTGCCGAATATTAGTCGACCGGCGGGTATATCTACTTGGTAGTCTGCTTGCAAGATCCAAGGTCGTCCAAGTAATACTTGGTAACTTGGAAGGCCTGCAAAACGAATCACCCTAAAGTCCAACAGGCATTCTACATTTGCAACAGTGACATGGACCTTAGTAATGCAGCCTTCGGGCTGCCTCAAACTATCATCTGCCATTCTCAGAATTGTGGAGGTATCTTTTTGGATCGCAAGACCCAACCTTTCCATTAGTTCAGAACTCATAATGTTAACAGATGATCCCGTGTCGACAATGGCATAATCTACTAATATCCCATCAACATAGGCTGCAACCCTTGGGCAATGCTTCTCAGCATGCTCGAACAAGTCATCACCAACTCGCGCAATACCCAAAGGTTCTACGATATACCCGGTACGTAGGATCTTTCTAAATTCCTTGCGTACTCTTGGGGAAAGCTTAATAAGCTGTAAAAGATTCACATCCGGCTTGACTTCGCAAAGAGAGCTCACCAAATCGAATTCATGATAGTTCGATAGAGTTCGCTTTTCACGCCAAACCATCCGCTCTTTAGGTCGCTGACCCGGCTTTATTGCCTCTTTTTTAACTTTCACCTTCTTCTTTGGTGATTCCTTATCGGCTTTACTTTCCATGGGCTTCAAAGGTCCCCCTTCCATGGCAGGATCCAAAACTTGCGTTCCTTTGTCACCTTGTTTAGGGTTTCCGTCGACAGGCTTATCCTTGTCGGCTTCTCTACCCTTTTGACCTCTTGTAAGAACAGCTCGCAGATTAGAGGTTTCAGCATCATTAACGCGTACAGCCTCAATCAAACTAACCCCACTACCACTTGGTAGCTCCTCCACTGTAGTCTTTGGTCGTTGAAGTATTTGTTTAGGCCCGTCTTCTCGCTGGGAATCATTTCCTTGCACACGATGATTAACAGGCCTTGGTTGCCAACTACCTCGCTGGAGGGAACTGATCTTACTCCAGCAAGTAGCTGCTAAATGATCGGATTTTCCACCGATGTCGCACTTAACATTTGGGCAATTTCTTGGATAGTGTTGCCCACCACACCATTTGCAGCTAAACCTCAAAGGTGCACCCTCATCTGGGTATCTACTTCCTATCAAATTTTGTTGTTTTTAAAGGAAGTTGACATCAACAGCTATTTGCCGATACTGCTCCGTAATCATGTCAGTATAATGCTTCATCATGTCCTTAACCTCGCTAAGAACATTGGAAGCGCTTGACTCATAGCCTTGGTCATTACCATGTTGTTCCATCGGCCTAACAATTCGATTAGGCACTAGTTGTTGAGCCACAGGCATGGTATTAGAATTGACCGCCTGGCCTCCACCATTTGGAGCCATTTGACTGGCCGTAGGCATCGACATGCTAGGGGGAGCTGGTAATAAAGGGACATTCTGCATCATGTTCCCTCTCCCATTAGGGTTAGCCATTGCTATCCCTTGGCCACTACTGCCATTGGCCATCGCCATATTGTTTCCCAATACTAAACCCATATTCGAATTGCCTCGAGAAGCATAGGCTGCTTGTAGTCGGGATTCCACCTCTTGTGCTCGTGTAATGGCAGTATTTATATCCCCCAAGGGGACACTACTCAACTACAATTGGATGTTAAAGTCCAAACCATATAGGAAATATTGCAATTGGGCAGCTGCGGCCCGTAAGGGTTCAGCATCGCTACGCTTAGGGGAATATCTCCTAAAAATTTCAGCACGTCGCCTAGCTCTTTCGTCTCTCTCTTGCTTTTGGATTTCTGCTAGATGATGCTTATCGATAAATAACGGATCAATCACAGTATCCTTTGGCATAAACTGCTAGTTGGTCATTAGACAACCAGGATTCGAGGACCGCCACTTTTAAGCGGCTCCCGGCAGACGCACCACTGATGGAACCTAGAACGGGGCTGGCACTGGCTCGTGCACTAGCCGGACCTCTATCTCACGCGCTCAACAACCCCACGGCCTCACGGCCAGGAGCGTTGATGACACACACATTGCCTTCCTAAATATCTTGCGTTTGTATTATGTCGTTTGTAATCCACTCTTCTCTCACCCACTACTCCTCAGAGGGAGTCCCTTACATATTTCCTAATGGCACGAAGCACAGACATAGGGGGTCCTCCAACAACTGAATGCCGCCACCCCTCTGCGACTCTCCTACACCTTGGGGATTGGCCCCTCGGTGCGTCGCTCAACATATAAATACATTTCGCACAAAATCCACTCAAGGTACAATTTAATCGTATACAGGAATGTACCATTGTCCTTACTTCTCTTTCCCCTAGACCCCATGCCTAGCCTATGGCTTAGGGTGTCCTGTCTCTCACTCAACGTGGGTCAAGGTCCTAATGAAAGCAATTGCTGTTCATCCAGGATTTCTGATACCTTTAAATATTTCCATGGTTTATGCATATTGTGGATGCTAAGCGCTCAAACAATTATAAAATCAATATTGTGCACATGTGGAAAACATCCTTTTAATGGTTTTCAGCTACGGTTCTTATGCGGCGTTGCACGAACCTAGCACCGAGGAAACCCTCGTGCTTCTAGACTCTCATTCTATAATTATGCACCGACCTATATGGCATGCAAACAAAACCCAGCAATCTTTTCATCATTTTACTCCACATTTAGACACATTTTAACCACTCTACCCTCCCATCGATCAAATGTTGCATTGTCGTATAGATTTATAAGGCATTTTGCCATCATTTTATGTGTAAAAAGCGGGAAAAAACACACTAGAACAAGAAGGTGGGGCTGAACTGAGGCGAATCCTCATGCTTCAGTCCCCACAAACATTCATGAACATTGTTATTAAATTTCATTAATTTTCCACACCCAAAATGCATTTTCCCCCTATTTTTAGTAGTTTTTTCCTATTTTCCTTGTATTTTCCCTTATTTTCTGCATTATTTAATTACTAAGAATTCAAAATAGGTTATGGGTTGTGGCCCTTAGTTCCTTCTTGCAACAAAAATGAAAATTTAGTTGGTGTTCCTATTTATTCTTCCACTTTTATGCTCAAAAACATCATTTTCCCTTGATTTTCTATATTTTACGTGTTTTAGTGTATTATTTTGGGCCACAAGATGCATGTTTTTCTGATTTTCTGGTTATGATCAACAAATACTCATGGAAAATAGCAACATAAACAATTTTTAGCCCACATGAACAATATTTTATCAATCAAAAGCCATGAAATCTCAAAGTTCCTTTGAAAAAATTGAATTACCGCTTATTTGCGTGTCTCGGGTTTCATGTCCATGGCTGCAAATCTGAAAATCAGTAGCACTTCATGCTCATGACGATCACACATCACCATTTTCAGCCCGTGGAGCAATCCGATCGATGCCGGACAAGCCTCCACCATTCTTTCTTCTTCCTTTCTCTTCCCACATGAATCCCCCTTAGAGGAGAGAGAGGGAGGAGAGAGAAAGACTGATTTTCTCTCTCTCTCTACAGGCTGCCATATCTCGTGCGGGACGGAGCGATGCGGAGCGTGAGAACAATGTAGTTGCCTGCTGTGATCATCAGCATGGCTTCTTCTTCAGAAAATTTCTGCATTGAGGAGGGGGGGGGGCATTTTTTTCGCGACGGCCTGCTGCTGCCGCCGCCCCTCCTCCATTTCGTTTTTTTTTTAAATGAGGGGGGGTGCCCCTTCCTAAAGGCACCCCTTCACTTCTCCTTTTGGGCACCTCCCTAATTTTGACCGGCCTTTTGGCCCTTTTCCAGGCCTCTCTCGCATACGATGTTCGAATCCAGTTCTGAAAATTTCTGTGAGCTCGTCTCGGCATCCCACACTAACTGACAGCTCCACTGACCGGCACAGGTGCATGGAAAAATTACTAAAAATCCGCAAGTGTTGCCCGGGCGTCCTTAGAGCACTTTGACGCTTAAAATCGTTCTAGGTCGAGCCGCCGCCTTTGACATTGGATATTTTTCCCTTGATATTCATAATTTTTAGCTATTTTTAAGCAATTCGCGGTACCAAAATTCCGCTCTCACACACAAACATTTTAGGCACTTTATTTGCCATTGTTTATTGGGGATTTGGCATTATTTGCAGCCAGTCGACCAGCATTTAATGCTAGCCGACTAGTCATATTTTGGGCATTTATTTGTCCTATATATTGTTTGGCTCCCTCCTCCACTTATTCATTCATCATTGGACAATACTTGGAGAGAGGGAGTAGGTGTCAATGGCTCCACAGCCGGTGACTCACATTGTATCTATATTGTCTCATGTCTTGGTATATGGATTCCATTTCCCAAGCATACATCTAAGTTCTCATCTGTATTGTGTTCTCTCTTTCTTTTCTTTGGTCTTGTGTTTAGCAGTTTATTTCAGCACATGTTTATGCTTCCATTGCTGCACCACTTCTGACAAGGGGATGTCCTACATGTATGTGTGCCTTCTTGGTCAACTATCCAATGGATGTTTGATCAAGTAGGAGACTACAGTGGATAGGTAGGGCTGAACTGAAGATGTCTAAAATTGTTTTAATTGGGAGAGGATTAACGGTGAACGACACATCCAAAATGGGCTTTTATACCTTGGGAAGGGCCCTACAAAGTTTGGTTAACATCCGAGTTTGTATGCAAGAGACACAGAGTCACAAATGTCGATGTCTAGCTAGGACTACATGCTGTAATGAACAATTGCAGGTTGCACATAAAATTTTAGGGGCTGACATATTCAGAATTTGGCACAAGTGTCTTCAAATAAGTTGTAGATCACGAGTGGGGCTAATTTTTTCTTTTTAAAGCTTGGCAATCTGAGTTATGGTTCAAAAGATACGAGCAGTTTTCTGCAGGGGTCCTGTAGGATAGTTTTCTGGATAGGATCAGACTGAATCTAATGGATATAAAGTATTGCATGTGGCATATGCTTTGATAGAGACGTTTGAGACTAACATGAGGACCTATGGCCCCCTCTCCTGCCAACCTATCACAAAAGTAGCTCCTATAGAAGAATCCGCAACAAAGACAATTAGCTCGATGTAGACAATACAAGTCCCGAGACTAGGAAGACCATGAATTGAGAGAAGAGAGAAGCCCAAGTCAAGAACATGTAGGACCTCAAAAATAGAGGTCGATGAACGGTTAGACAATAGAGGCAAGGTACCAACATCACTAATAGGCACTAAAGAAACATCACCAACAGTGAGGATACCCTCGAATGGACAGAGAACCTATAGTAAATGACCTCACGGAGTCATAGGACTCTTTTTTTAAAACCCTCAATCATTGAGCCCATAAACACTACTAATCTAAGTGCTCAACAATTACAAATAAACAGATCCACATTAACTACAATGGTTGGATCTAGAAACTAGGCAAACAACTAGCTAGGATTTGCCCCCCCAACTACCATATTGACAACTCCCCTTCATATCAACCTTGACAGATGACTCAAATATGGCACCTATAGCTACTCCTAGGCCCAAATCACGTAGGCCCTCCTTAAACTTCAAAAAAGGTAGTTGCTCTCCTACTGTACCTTTACTTGTGTAACAAACAGTGTCCTTGTCTTCTCCATCATGAGTCCACACTTCTCATTTCATCCTCCATAGCTTCCGGTTTTGCCATGCTCTAGATCCCGCATTTCTCACAGAAAGAAGAAGAAGACCATGGACCAAAAGATGAAGAAGAAGATGAAGATGAAGACCACCAGGATCGGAAGGACAAGACTCATCAGTCCTTCTACTCTCATAACTCTGATAGATTGTTTTAAAAGCCTTGTACTTCCTTGCCCTAATGCTTCCTGCCATAAGCTTTGTAAACTCCTCATGTAACTTGGCATTACAGTCCCTGTACACTTTGTGAGGCCCCTGTTACAGCCTCTGGATGTCCATCATGTTTTGCTGCCCACACTTAGCCTTTTCTGCGACAGCCTCTGGTGTCTACCATGTTTGTGGTGTGCCCACACTTTGCAGGTGGTTCTCATTACAGCCTCTACACACTTTGTGCCTTTCTAGTTGTGATTGAGGAGGGGTGTTGAGAATCAGCAATCACACTCACTAAAACAGCCTCTTTGTATGGAGCTTCAGGGTCAAGGATATGCAGGCTAACTTATCCCATATGCACAATGGTGCCTACTGCAGTTTCCTACTTTCCTATAAAGCATTGTACTTGCTTCCTTTTCTTAATGCAATGATAGTACTCTTTTCT
The DNA here is from genome assembly GCF_053477565.2 of Lygodium microphyllum. NCBI lineage: Eukaryota > Viridiplantae > Streptophyta > Polypodiopsida > Schizaeales > Lygodiaceae > Lygodium > Lygodium microphyllum. Next base: position 111,023,596 of record NC_141136.1, read on the forward strand.
TTTCAGTGAAGTGTCAATGTCGTTCTCAACACCCCTCCTCAATCACAACTAGAAAAGGCACAAAGTGTGTAGACGCTGTAATGAGAACCACCTGCAAAGTGTGGGCATACCACAGACATGGCAAAACACCAGAGGCTGTCACAAAAAAAAGCTAAGTGTGGGTACCATAAACATGGTGGACATCCAGAGGCTGTAACAGGGGCCTCACAAAGTGTACAGGGGCTGTAATGCCAAGTTACATAAGGAGTTTACAAAGCTTATGGCAGGAAGCATTAGGGCAAGGAAGTACAAGGATTTTAAAACAGTCTATCAGAATTATGAGAGTACAAGGACTGATGAGTCTTGTCCTTCTGATCCTGGTGGTCTTCATCTTCATCTTCTTCTTCCTTTGCTCCATTTTCTTCTTCTTCTTTGACTGCGACTAGATAGGCCTTTTGGGATCTCTTTCTTGCGTGGCAGAACTTCTCGGTGTGTGTGGTCCTTTTGCAGAAGTCACAGAAGAGCTGATCCTTCTTGCCTTTGTACCTGTTGCCAACATATAATGCATGCTCATCTCTAGAGGTACTTGGTTCTTCTTTAGTTTTTAGCTTCTTTTCTTCTTCTAACAGTGATGCTTGGATATCAACAAGTTCAGGATTTGGCATGTTGATTAAAGTTGTTGATACATTATTATATTCAGGAGGCAAGCTCTTAAGTAGAACACCGATGCAAACATCTTCATCCATTTTAATGTTGATTCCTGCAAGTTGGGTTAGGAGTCCTTCCATGTAATTAAGATGTGTGGCAAGTGATGTGCTGGACTTCATTTCAAGCCTGAAGAACTCAATTAGGAGACCATACTTTGATGATTTAGATTGTGCACCGAACAGGGTGTCAAGTCTTTTCCATGTATCCTGTGAGGTCTCATAGTTATCCACATGATGGATATAACTGTCGTCTAGCTCTAGTTTGATAATGGCCTATGCTCTGTCATCATTCTTTTGCCAAGTAGTTGCAAGGTCCGCGTCCCGAGGTTTCTTCTCTTTGCCATTTGTGATGGCCCAGAGACCCTTCTTCATCAGGATGAGCTTGATGCGGGTTTGCCAAGTGTGGAACCCGACTCCTTTGAATCGAGCATTTGGAGAGTCTTTGCCCATGTTAGAATTATGGGAACAGTAGCAAATCAACTTCAGAGAGTATTGCTCAGTGATTAAAATCTGAGTGACAGTACTTTAATGAACTTCAGAGAGTATTGCTCAGTGATTAAAATCACTGTTGATAACTTCAGTGAGAGAAACAGTGAAAAAATGTCAGAATTTTGAAGCTTTGGCTATAGTGGAATTAGGGTTTCTGAGATAGGGGCCTGGTTTTTCTCAGATTGCAGGAGCTACACTTGATCATTTTCAAAAAATTTTACATGCCTAGGAAGTGACTTCATGGGCTACCAAAGCCCTATCATAATCGTCAAGATTGTGGCCTGTATGAAGCACGCAAACACGTCGAACAGAAGCAGGCGCAGTTCTGACAGGATTCCGCGATTTCCGCAATGTTGGATCCAGGGCGCAGTAATGCAGTCGATTTTTGTGCTAGGATGAAGCGCCTTGAGCAGAGGAACAACTCCCTAGAAGAAATCGTGGGCTGAAATGGCCTGGTTGAAGAGTTATGGAAGCTCCAAGTAAGGTAGGTCCTGTCTGGCTATGGCAGACACAGAGCAGAGATTGAGGATTTTCACAATGCTGAGCTCCAGATGGTCCGATGTCCTGGATTGATGTGATATAGGGAAGCTTTGTGAGTTGGGGAATACTTTTCCAGAAGGAAGCTCCAAGAGATTTGACCTGTGGAGTGAGATATAAGCAGCTCAATCTGACAGGGTGCTGCTGGCTATGGCTGCCATGGAAGCTTCAGTGAGAGTAGAGTTGGGAGATGAAGTCATGAGCTGACATTGAGCTAGACTGAGGTTGAAAGGAATCAAGAGATGCTAGACAAGCAATGCCATGCACAACTGGGCTCTGATACCATGTGAGAAATGCGGGATCTAGAGCATGGCAAAACCGGAAGCTATGGAGGATGAAATGAGAAGTGTGGACTCATGATGGAGAAGACAAGGACACTGTTTGTTACACAAGTGAATTAGGTTCCAAGATTGAGACTTGGACTCATAAACACAATCTTGTGTATGTGGACAATGACATTGACACTTCACTGAAAAGAAAAGAGTACTATCATTACTTTTAAGAAAGGAAGCAAGTACAATGCTTTATAGGAAAGTAGGAAATTGCAGTAGGCACCATTGTGCATATGGGATAAGTTAGCCTGCATATCCTTGACCCTGAGACTCCATACAAAGAGGCTGTTTGAGTGTGATTGCTGATTCTCAACACTTTCACAGCTGCAAGATAGGCCTTTTGGGACCTCTTCCTAGCATGACAGAACTTCTCAGTATGTCCGGTACTTTTGCAGAAGTCACAGAAGAGCGGTTCCTTTTTACCTTTGTATTTGTTGTTTACATATAACATTTGTTCATCCTTTGAAGTGCTGGGCTCTTCTTTGCTTTTAAGTTTCTTTTCTTCTTCTAACAGAGATGCCTGGATCTCAACAAGTTCAGGATTTGGCATGTTGATTAAAGTTGTTGATACATTATTATATTCAGGAGGCAAACTCTTAAGTAGAACACCGATGCAAACATCTTTATCCATTTTAATGTTGATTCCTGCAAGTTGGGTTAGGAGTCCTTCCATGTTATTGAGATGTGTGGCAAGTGATGTGCTGGACTTCATTTCAAGCCTGAAGAACTCAATCAGGAGACCATACTTTGATGATTTAGATTGTGCACCGAACAGGGTGTCAAGTCTTTTCCATGTATCCTGTGAGGTCTCACAGTTATCCACATGGTGGATATAACTGTCATCTAGCTCCAGTTTGATAATGGCCTGGGCTCTGTCATCATTCTTTTGCCAAGTAGTTGCAAGGTCCGCGTCCCGAGGTTTCTTCTCTTTGCCATTTGTGATGGCCTAGAGACCCTTTTTCATCAAGATGAGCTTGATGCGGGTTTGCCAGGTGTGAAACCCGACTCCTTTGAATCGAGCATTTGGAGAGTCTTTTCCCATGTTGAGGTTGCAAGATCAGCAGCAAATCAACACCAGAATTCTGAGATTTTATCAGCAGAAGAGTAGAATGCAGTGTGTCAAGAGACACAGTTAATGACAGTGTGAAAACACACTATGTCAGTGTTGATGTAGAGCTTAATGCATCTTGTTCGGGATCGTTCGGACGTTCTTCAATCTTCTCAGGTCCTTCCCCTCCTTGATTTGATGCTGGGTCAATGGATTAGAGTGACAGAGGCTTGGGTTGAGTGTCAGGAGAAAGAAAAACTGAGAAAAAAAAGCTTGAGAAATTTTGGCTATGGTGGAATTAGGGTTTCTGAGATAGGGGCCTAGTTTTTCTCAGATTGCAGGAGCTATACTTGATCATTTTCAAAAAAAATTATATGCCTAGGAATCTTACTTCATGGGCTATCAAAGCCCTATGAAAATCATCAAGATTGCTGGCAGTATGGCGCGCGCAGGCAGCTCGAACAGATTCGGCGCAGTTCAGGACAGGTTTCCACAATTTTTGTAATGCCAGGGTCAGGGCGCAACAATCTGATCAATTTATGTGCCAGGATGAAGCGCCTTGAGTAGAAGAACAACTCCCTAGAAGAAATCAAGAGCTCAAATGGCCTGGTTGAGAAGTTATTGAAGCTCCAAGTGAGGTAGGTCCTGTCTGGCTATGGCAGACACAGAGCAGAGATTGAGAATTTTCACAATGCTAAGCTTCAGATGGTCAAATGTCTTGGATTGATGTGATACAAGGAAGCTTTGTGAGTTGGGGAATACTTTTCCAGAAGGAAGCTCCAAGAGATTTGACCTGTGGAGTGAGATATAAGCAGCTCAATCTGACAGGGTGCTACTGGCTATGGCTGCCATGGAAGCTTCAGTGAGAGTAGAGTTGGGAGATGAAGTCATGAGCTGGCATTGAGCTAGATTGAGGTTGAGAGGAATCAAGAGAGGCTGGAGAAGCAATGCCATGTCCAACTGGGCTCTGATACCATGTGATAAATGCGGGATCTAGAGCATGGCAAAACCGGAAGCTATGGAGGATGGAAGGAGAAGTGTGGACTCATGATGGAAAAGACACTGTTTGTTACACAAGTGAATTAGGTTCCAAGATTGAGACTTGGACTCATAAACACAATCTTGTGTATGTGGACAATGACATTGACACTTCATTGAAAAGAAAAGAGTACTATCATTGCATTAAGAAAAGGAAGCAAGTACAATGCTTTATAGGAAAGTAGGAAACTGCAGTAGGCACCATTGTGCATATGGGATAAGTTAGCCTACATATCCTTGACCCTGAAGCTCCATACAAAGAGGCTGTTTTAGTGAGTGTGATTGCTGATTCTTGTAGAAGACTCAAAGATACATGCCAAGGAATGAATGAAGAAGGATAGTTTTGAAATTTTGATCTCTAGTTCCAATATGGTGGCAACATCTTTTAAGCTCTTCTTGACAAGAACATCATTTGTAGCTGCATCAAGGATACTAACAATTACAATAGACAATTTCAACTCTGTCACTTCCAAACTTCAAAGCCACCCTAATATATTGGAGATACATCAATGATATAAACAATGATAGAAAATATATCCAAGCCACCCTGAAAATATTATGTTGTTTCAGAACTATTTCTGTTCTTACTAGTCTAGAGGGATAGATACTTGTGATTTTTAGTGGGGAGGATTTTTTGTCTGCACAACATTCATGAGGCCCATCTATCCTGTGTTTTAGTCTAGACATTTCTTGTTGCAAGACTGCACCATCATGTCATACTTTGCTGCTCAAGTGTAGGCAACTGATTGCCAATGTCCGCACTAATTTGACTTGGCACATACCACTTTGATAAAGTCTATGCATCCATAACAAACCTTTTCTTGCTCTGTCTATTTTAAAACTGCATGCAACAGTAACACCACCCTCGAAAGCTGCTCTAAAGGATAGGGCTGATGGGTTGTGGAGATGGTGAACATCTGTCCCATGGAGACGGTGATGTTGCAAACACAAAAGTTACCAAAGTAAACAAAAGTGTTCCAATGGACACTAAAAACCAATCAAATGCTACACAAGGAAAATAAAAACTAAAATACCTCTGCTATATGGGGTGTCTCCTCCTTCCCAAGGAGAGACCATGCAAGACTCAATTGGCAATGGTGGGATGTAAACTTGAGATGGTGACCTAATTCTATCAAATCTGTCATCGGACCTCCAGTAAGGTGTCTCACCCCTGCCATGTGTAGTTCCTTCATCGATCCTAGCATCTCCAAAATTCTTCCTCGAGAGTGAATTGCATCCTTGTCATGTTTGGTGGCCCTTCCTCATGAATATCTGTCCTCATTGTCATGCATGGGAGACCTTCCACGTGAAGACATATCGGCCTTGTAATGCATGGGAGTTCTTTGAGGGGAGTGCATACCATCGGTATCACATGAAGGAGTTCTTCTGGAATCTGGTGTCTCATCTTGTCCATGCATAAGAGTAGTTTCACAATATGGTGAATCGTCCCACTCCCACCTCCCATTGTCCCACGTGCCTGAAAAAATAACATATGACTTGTGTTAATTCAAGAAAGTTATTTGCTAATAGACATAATTTTAAAATTGCCTTAACAATGCTAGGCACCAGAACTTTGCATGGAATGATAACAACAACCACTTGATGTTGTATGTGTATGCTCAGTCCTACGACTCTTTCTTGAATCCTCTTTGCTTTGTCTGTGGACCTCTCTATAATGCTTTTTTGGCCTAGGAGGTAGACCTCTCCTACTTGAGCTGCTTAAACCTATCTACCCAGCCATCAACATCAGAATCTTATATTATTTCCTACTACAGACTACTGCTACAAAAAATGCCAAAACTTTCAAAAGGCATCAAATAGATAGTTCACTTGTCATAGAATAATACCATATATTTAGAGTTCTCTCTAGTAGCAGGAAACAAAATAAGCTAGTAATATTATTAAGTCTTTTGTGAGACTACCACTTGTAACAGCACACATATTTGTTGTTACCTCTCTAGAGGCATATCGAGGACCAATACATAGTATATCGATATCTGTTCCTGGACCATGGTCCTGAAAAGCAAGTTTGATAGTCAACATCTACCTAACTTTCAACCAAAGGATACATAACTTCTCTCTAAACACACACACATAATAAATTAAATGTACATTAAGAAATACATTACATGTATTAAAAGAATTGCCTCAAAATGCTTATACTAAGACTTTGATATACTCAAAAGTAAATTGAGCCTAGTCAAAAGTCACAAGTCTATTCCATGTTTGCACTGTACATTTCAAATTTACCTAATAACTCCAAAAGCTTTCTTTCAAATTTAAAAAATAATACTCCAAGAATGACACAACAAATAGTACTACAAAGGGTGAATGGCCACTACCTAGGGACATAATACTAATGGTGCCAAAAAGTGCAATTGTAGTCATGTCTTTGCTGATCGATGCACAGAGCTGTAACGTGTCCATTTGTTCGCTTGCAGGACACGTCCTAGCAGCCCATCGGAAAGAGGGTCTAGAAAGCTCCGCCTGGCACTCCCATGGAATGTTACGGGGTTTGTGATATTTTCTAGTCTACCACGTAGCGGAAGTATTCTCGCCATCCCCACTTAGGACCGACCTAAATCAGGGTTTCCCTAATGGTCAAATTCCTAGAATGGTAGCTAGCGTCGAACCCCAGGCGAACTACTTTACGTAGAACATCAGGGTCAAAGCAGATTCATGCTGCACTTGGTTCAAGGAGAATGGGAAATGAGAGGGATGCAAAGCTCGACCTCTCTGCCCATAAGGCATAGTCCCATTCCGTTCCCCTAAAACAACATAAATTGAGATTCTAGTGACCTAGACTCTAGGTCAACGCCCTTGTTGTTCATTTCCTTCGAGAGAATTTCCCTACTGTCGATTTCATTTGAGAAAAGTTCATGGCCAACCGGGACCACCCATCCATAGGACGACCCATGGCCACATCCACCGCACTTTCCTTAGGGTTTCTTTAGTTGTCTAATTACCTACCACATTTAGTTGGACACGCATAAAACAACTTCCTTAATTAGTGAATTAGACATCGGTTCCTTCATGTAATATTAGCACTGACATAGAAAAGCAGTGTCAACCAAGTTCCTTTTCAACAGTTGATCTTATTTATATTTGGAAAACATCATATAATCCAGCCCGTAGGCTAATCCATAAATCCACCCGAAGGCAAACCATAATCCACCTGAAGGCAATCCAGCAATCCATAGGGATTACTAATCCAAGATTTCGCTCGTAGACTAGTATGCGGGCCTCGAGATCCAATCCCGAGTCGCATTGGCCTCTTGTGCAGGGCCCGGAAGGCAAGGGATTTACGGCCAGAGCCCCTCCTGGCACCTCTCATGGTGGGTTCGGTTTACATTCCTAGCACGGCTAACAACCCCCTTAGTTAGGGTTAGGTAGACAGTTGGGGGTAACTGATGCTGCCTCTCCCTTCAGGCCTTCAACCTGAAGCATTAATTATCTTTCCATCTTTAGTTCCTTGAGCAAACAATGCAAACAATGCTCCTAAACTGTTACAAGCACAATCAATCCAGTGGTCGTTTATTTGGCCAACTGCTAAGGAGCGAATCCTTCTCTTTGAATGCATCCAACATTTGATCCAGGATCAATTGCGACTTGGCAAGATCCCCAAGGGTTTGTTTGTTTACCCTTTTGTCCTTGGGTTAGGATCATACCCTGTCAACCCAATTTAACCAACACCTTCGGTTTCTTAAGTTAAGACAGTGAATCCTAGTGACCATGTCGCTCTAACTTGTTTGACCCTTTGCTTACCAAGAAAATACATAACTTCCCTTAACTTGGCAAATCAGCCCAAGGAAGGTGATGTAACAGGATGTCTACTCATCCTCTTGCAAGTAAGACTTGCGCTAGAACCTGCCAACCTCATTCCAAGGAATGGAAAATCTATCTTGTGATTAAATCACAAGGCCATGCGACGTTGCAACTTGTTGCACAAGTGTCGCGCCTAACTCATGGTATCATTTCACCTATTGAACGGCGTTTTCTGGTCAAGGAATTTTGTTTAGACAAGATGCAGGGTTTAGGGTGTCTTCTTACCCAACCCAACCCTAATTGTACTAGGTTAACAACGTTCGGTCCTAGGGTTTCCAAACTCAATCCGAGTTTTAACATTAGGTCGATCGATCCTTAGGGTAGAACCCTAGATCATTGTTTGCATAGGCGTCCAATTGATCCAAACATTCCGTGAATGTGGGTAGGACCTTTGGGCTTGAGGGTTTCGACCTGGCATCCATGTACAATACTAGGCTGTACTTCTAACGTGACAAGCCCTAGCTAGTACTTGAGGTGTTTATCGTATTGACTAGTTATGCCTATATGAATCCCTTGCGGGTTAGGTGATTTAGCTAAATTGGACTACTTGTCTTGCGACAAGGAACAATCTTTTCCTAGGGATGCTAAACTTGTTTTAAAGGTGTAAGTAGTTGCAAGACGTCACAATACATGTAAACATGCGATTCATTACTTCTATGCACCAAAAGGTTTGCAATAACCCTATCTTTTCTTGCTAAAGTCATTATGCCTGATAATTTGGAGAATAACATACATAGGACCTACTAGGATTTACATCAAGGAGTTATGCCAACAACCTTTTGTCTAAGCTTTAGAATTTCATGCTTTGATAAGCCATGCAATATTTTCTAAATTCAACTCGATGAAATGAAATTTACGCATGATGAATATGTAACATGCAACCCTTTTCTAGATAAAACATTGTTAATGAAGTTCATGTGACATGCAACCTTTAATCCATTCGACAGACACCTTCGCATGCAACGTGCAAGTCTATGGTCCCATTTCCATGCTAAGCAACGGACGTTGACAATTCTTTCCATGCGAATCATAACAAGGAAGTTATTGACTAAAAGCAAGATACGCTTGTTCTTCCACGGCCAAACAAGGATGCACTTAACAACTTCATCTTTTAACCCTAGGCAATATGTGTTTAGGCTTGTCACTTGAAAATGCACGACAAGGAAACATGGTACTAGGCTCGTAAAATGGATAGGTAGTTTACATTCATAACATTCGAAATGCAAATAACCCAATTGCATGTCATGCATTCATTTTTATAAGTCATTCGATTAGGCAATTTTCCCCAAATGCATTTTAACTAGGCTAGGTGAATTAGAAACATGCATAAGTGCTTCCTTTCCATGAAAATTATCGTGCTTAACGCATTTCTTTTACGTGGAATTACAACGTAAAACCTGGGCTTGAGGGCTCGTGGGGATGTCCATGTGTATGTTCGGGGAAGAGACCTCCACGCGTGCGCCTTGTACCTTTTGTTTTGGGGCCATTTATGCAGCGTACTTTTTTGTTGCAGCGGCTTCCCTCGAGTTATACACGCGTCCCAAAGAATTACGGTTTGGGAAATTTCTCTCCTGCACGGGATCAGGCCTTTGGAAGCTTGGATCTTGAACCCCGGGGATGAGCTATATGCACAGGGCCTAAGGAGGCTGAGATTTTTTTCCTCGGGGACAATCTGTGTGCACAAGGCTTAAGGCCTTGCCTTTAGAAGCTTCTAAGAAGCTTCTGCTTCCCAAAAAGCGTGGGGGGAGAAGTAATGATTGGGGGGGGGGGGAGATAGTAGCCACCACGTGGCTAGTGCATGCCTCCCCCCTCATACACCACACTCCACCACTATGCCTCCTTCTCCCACTCCCTCTCCTCCAGCCATGCATCGGCTAGGGGAAGGGATAATTAGAAAAAAAATTTGCCTAAATTTTCATTATTTTCCATTTTCCCCTTCAAAAAGGGTGTTCCCCTGTGGCTTTGCGATCTTAAACCCCGGCCTCAATTGCACAATGCGGATGGCCTCATTGTTGTGCATGCGAGGTAAGGATTTAGCTGCCAATATTTAGTCGACGCAGGAGATGAATTTGCATGGCTTTTGCGCGGGCATGTGGTGACCCAAGATCTTTAATATTTCGAGCGAAAATATTACATTCTTTCCCCCTTGGAGGAATCGAGATGTCCTCATCTCAAGAAGAACTGGGGGTATTGTTGGTTGAGAGTGCTTTCATCCATCTAAGTGGCATCCTCCTCGAGATAATCTTTCCACTGGACGAGGCATTCTCTCAAGGTTCTCGATCTCAATTGTCTCTCCCTAACATGTAAGATCCTGTCAGGCCATAACTCAAGGATTCCTTGGCTAGGCATTACAACTTGTTGGTCATCAAGTACGTGGCTAGGATTAGATACATACTTCTTCAGTAGGCTGATATGGAATACATTATGAACCTTTAGGTTCTCAGGGAGTTGTAGTCTATAAGCATTGGGTCCTAGGCACTTGAGGATCTTGTAGGGTCCACAATACCTTGGACTTAGCTTCTTGCATTCTCCTAAGGATAGGGAACTCTTACTTGGGCGGGCGTATGCGAATGAAGACTATATCTCCTTCAGCGAAGGTTCTATCTTGACGTTTCAAATCTGCGTATGCCTTCTGTTTATCCTTGGCGGCTTGGATGTCCTGTCTTGTTGACTTCATTTGGTCATCCATATCTTCTAGCATATGCCTTGAAGCTTCAACCCTCAAGGTTGGATCCGAGAAGTTTAAAGGACTTCGACAATCGTACCCATACAGTGCTTGAAAAGGGGTCATTTGAATGCTTTGCTGGTAGGAAGCATTGTAGGCAAACTCAACCAATGGTGGCGAGTATTGAATCTACCTTTTTGGTTCACGGTACCAGTGTGCCCTTAACATATCCTCAATGACTTGGTTGACTCACTTCATTTGACCATCGGTTTGGGGATGGTAAGCCGTACTAAAACAGAGTTGAGTCCCAATGGATTCAAAGATAGCTCTCCAGAAGTGTGATGTGAAGAGAGAATCACGATCACTAATGATTCTTCTAGGCAGCCCATGCAGCTTGAATATCTGCTTAATAAATAATCTTGCAATGTCAGAGGCTTTATAGTTTGTCTTAATAGGAATAAGAAATGCAACCTTGGTGAGCATATCCACCACAACCATAATGCAGTTGTATCCTCCCTGAACTTGGGGTAGGCCAACAACAAAGTCCATACTGATGAATTCTCATTTCATTTGGGGAATGTCAAGTGGTTGCAAATTTCTTGGCATTTTGACATGTTTGGGCTTAATACATTGACAAGACAAACACTCAATGACATATTTGAGAACGTCACTTTTAAGCCTCTCCCAATAGTAGCTCTTCTTGACTGCATTGAGGGACTTGGCATAGCCAGGATGTCCTGAAAAAGGGGAATCATGAGCTTCCCAAAGTATCTTTTTCTTGAGTGTCTGGCTTGTCGGTATACATAATCTCATTCTATAGTAGGCAAGTCCACTATTGATAGAGAATTCTTCATACTTAGCCTATAGCTTTCGGTCTTGATCCTTGATAGGGATCTCCCTTAGCATCTTCTGATGATAGGTTGGATCATGGCATGCTTCTTCTCTAGCTAGCTCAAGTATTGGGTTGTTTGGCATGAATACCTTTGTGACTAGAGATCTAGCTATTGATGGATATTGCAAGATTAGAGAATTTAGAAATGCCTTGCGAAGACTGAGTGTATCAGCAACTACATTCTCCTTTCTAGGCCGGTATTTGATTTCAAAATCATACTCTAGCACTTCAATTCATCGATGTTGCCTCATGTTGAGCTCGTTTTGGGTAAAGATCCACTTGAGACTTTTATGATCCGTCACTAGGGTAAACTTGTTACCTAGTAAGTAGTGTCTCCAAAGCTTGAGAGCATGGATGACAGCTAACAGCTCCGGATCATGGGTAGCATAATTCCTCTCATGGCTCTTCATCTTTCTTGAAGAGTATGCTACAGGATGACCTTCTTGCATAAGCACACACCCTAAGGCAAGCATGCTAGCATTAGTTACTACTTCGAACTCCTAACTACTGAGGTCCGGAAGTTTCAGGATAGGTGCTGATACCAAAATTTGCTTTAGTCTATCAAAGCTAGATTGCTCAGTAGTTGACCATACAATCGATGTTTTCTTCTTTAGTAGATCCGTGAGAGGTGCTGCAATCAAAGCATAGTTTTTGATAAAGATCCTGTACCATCCTATCAATCCAAGAAAACTGCATATTTCCTTGACAGTTTTTGGTATTGGCCATTCCAGAACATCTCTGACTTTGGCCGGATCCACTGAGATTCCTTCCGCTGACATGATGAATCCCAGATATTCAATCTGATGTTTGAAGAATGCACACTTCTTCATCTTGGCATAAATCTTGTGGGCTCATTGTCTCAAGGACAATGCGAAGCTAGGGTTCATGATCTTCTTCCTATTTGGAGTAGACTAAGGTATCGTCGAAGAAGACGAGTACGAAGCCATCAAGATATGGCCTAAAGATATCTTGTATTAACCTATTTAAGGTGCCCGGTGCATTCGTCAGCCCGAATGACATGACCCTGAATCTGACCGAAGTCGAATTCCACATTACATTACATGTCCACTTCAGCTTTTAGCCAAGTGACCAAATCATTTAACTTCTTTATCAATACTCATAGTCAAGACAATCCTTGATAAAAAAAAGTCTTATTCCATTCATATGGGCATAGCCCTTTCAAGTACAATCATTCTTGGGGAGATGGAACAAGCTGATACATTAATTCGAGGTGAATAAGATGTTATTGCATTCAGCTACGGGAACTGTGTAATAGTATGGATTGGGGTCATGGATCTTCAGGAATCAATAGGTCATTGGAAGGTTAGGGTATCTTTTCCTTTGATATCCATTCTTCTCATGACGTCCCAACACCTTGATCCTGTCGGTGGGGATTATGCGGGTCACTTTCTTGTACACATACGTGTTCTGCTTGACCCTTCGACCTCCGACATGTAGAGTTGCGTTTACGTGAGCCTCAACAAAGACGAACAGCTTCACGATCTTTAAGTCCTCCATCCACTTGATTCTCTTCAAGTTGGTTCGAAGGTACACAAGTCCGTGGGCAGCTATATAATAGATCCCTGAAACACCCATCCATCTCCATTCCATGTACAAGGGTGATGGATTGTAGATGTGGTCTAGGGATTCATCATAGCCGTCGTCCGTCGATAATCTGAAGCATGTATCGCGGTCATAAACATGACCTGGAACACCGAGAATCTATTCCATGCTTCATAATTTTGGAAGACAGCATCGATAAGTAAGGAAATGTTCTTTACAACAAAATTTGCTTCACTTCACCTTATTAAGTTTTCTTATAAAGACAGATCCTTCGTTGGTTTGCTCTGATACCAACTATAACGTGTCCACATGCTCGCTTTTGCAGGACACGTCTTAGCAGCCCATTGAAAAGAGGCCTAGAAAGCTCTGCTCGACACTCCCATGGAATGTTACGGGGTTTGCAATCTAGGTCTTTTCGAGTCTGCCACGTAGCGGAAGTATTCTCGCCATCCCCACTTAGGACCGACCTGAATTAGGGTTTTCCTAATGGTCAAATTCCTAGAACGGTAGCTAGTGTTGAACCCCATGAGAACTACTTTACACAAAACGTCAAGGTCGAAGCAGATTCATGTTGCACTTGGTTCAAGGAGAATGGGAAACGAGAGGGATGCAAAGCTCGACCTCTCTGCCCATAAGGCATAGTCCCATTTCGTTCCCCTAAAACAACATAAATTGAGATTCTAGTAACCTAGACTCTAGGTCAATGCCCTTGTTTTTCATTTCCTTCGAGAGAAGTTCCCTGCTATCGATTTTATTTGAGAAAACTTCCCGGCCAACCGGGACCACCCATCCATAGGACGGACCCATGGCCACATCCACCACACTTGCCTCAGGGTTGATTTAGTTGTCTAATTACCTATCACATTTAGTTGGACAAGCATAAAACAACTTCCTTAATTAGCCAATTAGACACTGGTTTCTTTATGTAATCTTAGCACTGACATAGAAAAGCAATGCCAACCAAGTTTCTTTTCAATAGTTGATCTTATTTATCTTTGGAAAACATCATATAATCCAGCCCCTAGGCTAATCCATAAATCTACCTGAAGGCAATCCATAATCCGCCTGAAGGCCCTGAAGGCAATCCAACAATCCACAGGGATTACTAATCCAAGATTCCACTCGTAGACTAGTATGCGGGCCTCGAGATCCAATCCCGAGTCGCGTTGGCCTCTTGTGCAGGGCCCGGAAGGCAAGGGATTTATGGCCAGAGCCCCCCCTGGCACCCAAGCATCCTCCTACTCCAAGTAGTGCCCACCAATGGAGAGATCTCTCGCGGGGGGTTCGGTCCACGTTCCCAGCGCGGCTATTAACCCCCTTGGTTAGGGTCAAGTAGACAGTCAGGGGTAATTGATGCTGCCTCTCCCTTCAGGCCTTCAACCTGAAGCATCAATTATCTTTCCATCTTTAGTTCCTTGAGCAAACAATGCAAACAATGCTCCTAAACTGTTACAAGCACAATCAATCCAGTGGTCGTTTATTTGGTCAACTGCTAAGGAGTGAATCATTCTCTTTGAATGCATCCAACATTTGATCCAGGATCAATTGCGACTTGGCAAGATCCCCAAGGGTTTGTTTGTTTACCCTTTTGTCCTTGGGTTAGGATCATACCCTGTCAACCCAATTTAACCAACACCTTCGGTTTCTTAAGTTAAGACAGTGAATCCTGGTGACCATGTCGCTCTAACTTGTTTGACCCTTTGCATACCAAGCAAATACATAACTTCCCTTAACTTGGCAAATCAGCCCAAGGAAGGTGATGTAACAGGATGTCTACTCATCCTCTTGCAAGTAAGACTTGCGCTAGAACCTGCCAACCTCATTCCAAGGAATGGCAAATCTATCTTGTGATTAAACCACAAGGCCATGCGACGTTGCAACTTGTTGCACAAGTGTCGCGCCTAACTCATGGTATCATTTCACCTATTGAACGGCGTTTTTTAGTCAATGAATTTTTGTTTAGACAAGATGTAGGATTTAGGGTGTCTTCTTACCCGACCCAACCCTAATTGTACTAGGTTAACAAGGTTCGGTCCTAGGGTTTCCAAACTCAATCCGAGTTTTAACATTAGGTCGGTCAATCCTTAGGGTAGAACCCTAGATCATTGTTTGCATAGGCGTCCAATTGATCCAAACATTCCGTGAATGTGGGTAGGACCTTTGGGCTTGAGGGTTTCGACCTGGCATCCATGTACGATACTAGGCTACACTTCTAACGTGCCAAGCCCTAGCTAGTACTTGAGGTGTTTATCGTATCGACTAGTTATACCTATACGAATCCCTTGCGAGTTAGGTGATTTAGCTAAATTGGACTACTTGTCTAAGGACAAGGAACGATCCTTTCCTAGGGATGCTAAACTTGTTTTAAAGGTGTAAGTAGTTGCAAGATGTCACAATACATGTAAACATGTGATTCATTACTTCTATGCACAAAAAGGTTTGCAATAACCCTATCTTTTCTTGCTAAAGTCATTATGCCTGATAATTTGGAGAATAACATACATAGGACCTACTAGGATTTACATCAAGGAGTTATGCCAACAACCTTTTGTCTAAGCTTTAGAATCTCATGCTTTGATAAGCCATGAAATCTTTTATAAATGCAACTCGATGAAGTGAAATTTACGCATGACGAATATGTAACATGCAACCCTTTTCTAGATAAAACATTGTTAATGAAGTTCATGTGACATGCAACCTTTAATCCGTTCAACAAACATCTTCACATGCAACGTGCAAGTCTATGGCCCCATTTCCATGCTAAGCAACGGATGTTGAAAATTCTTTCCATGCGGGTCATAACAAGGAAGTTATTGACTAAAAGAAAGATACGCTTGTTCTTTCACGGCCAAACAAGGATGCACTTAACAACTTCATCTTTTAACCCTAGGCAATATGCGTTTAGGCTTGTCACTTGAAAATGCACGACAAGGCAACATGGTACTAGGCTCGTAAAATGGATAGGTAGTTTACATTCATAACATTGGAAATGCAAATAACCCAATTGCATGTCATGCATTAATTTTTAGCAAATCGTTTGATTAGGCAATTTTCCCCAAATGCATTTTAACTAGGCTAGGTGAATTAGAAACATGCATAAGTGCTTCCTTTCCATGAAAGTTATCGTGCTTAACGCATTTATTTTACGTGAAATTAAAACGTAAAACCTGGACTTGAGGGCTCATGGGGATGTCCACGTGTATGTTTGGGGAAGAGATCTCCGTGCGTGCGCCTTGTACCTTCTGTTTTGGGGCCATTTATGCAGCGTACTTTTTTGTTGCAGTGGCTTCCCTCGAGGTATACGCGCATCCTGAAGACTGACGGTTTGTGAATTTTCTCTCCTGCGCGGGATCAGGCCTTTAGAAGCTTGGATCTTGAACCCCAGGGATGAGCTGTATGCACATGGCCTAAGGAGGCTGGGATTTATTTCCTCGGGGACAATCCATGTGCAGAAGGCTTAAGGCCTTGCCTTTAGAAGCTTCTAGGAATCTTTTGTTTCCCAAAAAACGTGGGGGGAGAAGTAATGATTGAGGGGGGGAAATTAACAATGATAGGGGGGGGGGGGGGAACTATGATGATGATGCTTATGATCATGGCGGTAGCCTGGCGGAAATCTGGCATAGCAGGGCAACATTGTCGTATTGCTACGCATTCGAGGTGTGAAATTCACCCAAAAGTTGTGTGTGTGGGATTTGATACTTTGTACATATCTAGTTGTTGTGTTTATACTTTTGTTCTGCGTGGAAGAGGGTTTGGAGCAAGAGGAACTTATCAATAATTCTCTAGTTGATATGTCTTGCCAAGTGGTCAGTCAACCTAGACGAGGAGGTTTTGATCAACCAACTGCTCCTTTCTTATCTATTTACCATCTGGATGAGGTGGATCCTGTTTTCCCCAAGTTTGATGTCTTGGGTGCTATGCAACATCTTACTAAAGCTATGAGGACAGAACCAAGCAGCTTCTTGCAACAATGCATCTGCTACAACCGAGCTCGGAAACTGTCTATTTCAATCTCGCTAGGGTATGCTGTCCAAGTCTATCCTTACATCCTTCTTCCAAGGGATTTACAAAGACCAGAAATCACCTTCAAGGCTTGGAATTCAAGAGATAATGAAACTGATTTTGACGTGGACACAAGAAGGTCCTTGAGGTTAATCTGCAACATGCCATTTGTTTTCTTCTTGGAAGACATAGTCATGGAAAAGAATCAGTGTGGTAGAGAAGAACAAGAACCATTTGCATTGACACCAGATGTGATAATGCACTTGCTTCGACTCCATAGGCGTCATGTGCAGAGATTTGCACAAACGAACAGAGAGAGAAGGTCCATCATTATGGACCAGGAAATGGATGATGACGAGATTCATTATGGGGATGACTATTTTTAAATGTGGGCTTTTGGAGGGAAGCAAGAAAAAAAGATGAGGAGAGAGAAAAAAAGCGGCTTTTCTGGTCCGAAAGGGCGTGAACTTTAGAGTCTTTCTGCAAGCTGCACCTCGCTGAACGATGGCACCAACTCTCGACCGAGATGTTTTGGGAAAAACACTATTTTCAGACATTGTGTTCGCAGGAATGGGGGGGGGAGAAAAAGCAAGAATGAAAACAGGCAGGAGAAGGAGGGGTTGATATGGGAGAGAGATGGACGGAATGCATGAATGGTGGAGGATCATAGATCTGGGGCCTCCTCTCAGTGCAAAAGGGGATGCCTGTGCTCGATGCCAAAAATCCATTCGAATATGATGAAGATGATAAAGAGGTAGATGCTATACGGGAGAACATGTATCTCCACCTTGTCCAAAGAAAAGATCTAATCAACCATATCCACATAAAATTGCTTCTCTGCAGCCTACTTTCCCTTCTCTACTTTGTTCTTCAACAAATCACTACGAACATCTTTCTGTGAACCATCCTTTTACCAATTTTGGGAAGCCTATTATGGTCACTCATGTAGCATCCACTTGGATGCACCTTTTGGAGAAGTCAGATAATGCAAGTTTGAATAGGGGTGATGAGTATAAGGGAAGCCGAATAAGAAGCTGATCGCAGGGAGGGGAACGAAGGATGTCGTAGGAGAAAGAGATGCAAAAGACAAAAGGCCATCTCTGTTCAAGGCAGAAGACAGGAGGCCATCTCTGTTCGAGGACGAAGATAAGGATGGAGCTTGGGAAATCGAACAAGACGGCGTGGTGTTGGTCGATATGGTAGTGGTGATGGGCCTATTCGATATTAAATCAGTTACAGAGACTGATCTGGACCTTATGAAAGGCTAGGTGGACGCCCTTTGTACGAGGATCGCTATTAACAGAACTGAATTCAGAGTTTTTGTACATCTGCAAGGTAATCCAGTGCATTGTGGAATATTGATGGGATCTATTGAAACAGTTAATTATAGTGGCAATAATAGAAGTCATGATCTTTGTTGGCCTCATCTCCTTCAGTGTGATTTCGATGCTGCTCGTGACAATACTATGGAGGGGAGTTCTGCGTATACTATGCATTCGATCAACAGGTTTTTTTACTGAGAAGCCATTCCATTTTAAATACAAAATAAAGTTCAGATGAGCTTTGAATTCCATGAAGTGATGCTGTTCCTGATGCTGATCTTGAGAAATTTTCTAAAGATTGGATCTTTATTGATTTGAAAGTCCTCCGTTTCTGAGGTGAATGTCTGCAGCAAAGATTTGTCACCCTACAGCTATACATAAAAGGGAAATAGGGACAACATTCTGGACCTGGAGTCTGTGACTGAACAGGGGCTTTATGTCAACAGTTTACAATGGAAGTTATGCTCAATTCTTCCACTTGAAATTCTTACTTAAATCATATTAAGAGCAGAAGAGTTCAGCTTGATACTCAGAACTTATGACCTGCGTAAATCTTCACCTTTTTGCTTGTAAGAGTGTATTTCATATAGCACTGGTGTTCTCTCTATCACAAGGAAGATTTTCTATAGGGTTCAAAATTGTTCAAAGAATTCTTAAAGGCTGTGGATTCATCTAAAGAGTTGTTGAAATATAAATATGATTCTTTGTGGAAGCTGCCACTATTGACCTTCTATCCTGAAATAAGTCAAGGTCCTCTGTGGTCGCGACTTTGCTTTCGAAACCCTTCGACATCTTTGGTGAACTCGACGTGAAAGCGTCGCAGAAATTTCAGGATGGGAGATACTTCAGCATCTATTTCAGCCTCTTCTACAATTCCAGCTGCATCCTCTACTTCAGCTCCATCAATGACTGCTGCGTCAAGTACTTCAACAGATGATCTAAAGCAGATTTTGCAGAATATGTCCATGTATATGCAGCTTCAAAATCAGCAGACACAATTGTATATGCAGCAACAACAGCAATTGCATCAACAACAGTTGTCTCAGCAAAGGCAACTATATTCGGAGCAGGAGAATGCAAACAGCACAACTAAGACGATTGAAGCAGTTGAGAATGAGAAAAAGCTATTTGATGGCCGTAATGTTTCAGCATATTTGAAGACATATGAGATCAAGATGGGGTTTTTTGGAGTTCCAGCTAGACTTATGAGTAAGTACTTCCTTCGTCTTGTCACACCCGCCTTGAGGGCAAAAGTGACTGATCTTTTTATTCAAAATTTGCATTGGCAAGATTTTAAGAAAGCCCTGAAAGAAGAGTATTTCCTTGAGGACTTTGGCATGGCTACACGGCGGTCATTCCGAGAGTGGATCTACATGCCAAACAAAGGTTTAGCTGCTTCAGAGTTGATTCAAGAATTTGAAGAGAGGTATAGTCAGCTTGATGCCATTGAACAAAGAGCATTGGATGTTGAAAAAGTTGAGCTTTTCTTGCAAGCTGCAGATCCTACTCTTCAGGAAGAATTGGGAGAGCTTCTTGAGGATCGCACGAAGCCTATGGGACTTAAAACGGATTGGTAGGATGCCCAGGATGCAGTCTCGACTTTGACCGAGAGGAGGATATGGAAGACCCGCCTACAAAATGGTTCTATGACACCGACACCGTCTTCTGCTCCTATGCCTGCTTCTATCCCTGTTATTTCTTCTCCTCCTCAGCCAGTTTCTTGGCCTATGCCAGTGCCTACTGTTTCCACTCCTCCTATTCCTCCTGCTCCAAGACTGATGCTGGCTCCTTCTGCTCCAAAACCATCCACTCCGTCGGTGCCTACCTCTCTTGATGACATAATCAAAGGCATAACTGATTTGACACTGGAGTCAGTTAAAGCGGAGTTGGTGGGAAAATTGAAAGAGCAGTTTGCTTCGACTGCGCCTACTATTTCTTCTAGTGCTCCTATTGCACCTAGGAGTGCTCCTAGTGCACTTAGGAGAGATCGAAGATGTATTTGGTGTGATAGTACGGATCATCAGCATTGCAGGGATTGTGAATCTTTTCAGGATGCAAGGAGGAAGAATTTGGTATTTTTGGGACAAGATGGTAAGATTTGGTTGACTGAAATAGGAGCTTCGCTTACTACCAACTTTGGTAAAGGCGGAATGAAGAAGTTAGTGGATGACATGGCTGCGCGTACTTCTTATGTGACATCTAGAGGAGATGCTTCTACATATGGAGTCCAGATTGAGAAGGGATCAAAGAATCAGTCAGCACTATGGATTTATGCTATGGAGACTGCAAACAAGAGAAAAATTCAGCAAACTGTTTTGACTAGTGCAGGCTCTAGCATCAGATCTGAGACAGGTTGGGATTCGCCTATTGATAGGTACTCTATTTATGCCTACTTGGCTAAGTCTCAGGGAACAGATGTACTTGTTGAGGAGAAGCGTAAGAGGGATGAAGAAAATCCAAGTGCAGCTAAAAAGACTAGAGGGGGTGAGTTTGTTACTCCACCTACTGCAGGACCGTCTTTGAGACCAGGGCCAGAACGACAGATGGAAGATGCTCAAAAGAGAGAAAAGAGGCAAGAGCCTAGAGAGAGAAAGCAGCCAAGGTTTAGATTGATGTCCGATATTGAGACATCTACAGACATGAAGAAAATCTTTAATGACAAGATACTTGGCAGTGAGGTGACTTTTACTATTTCTGAGGTTTTGGGCATCTCGAAAAGAGAATTTCAAGATCAGTTCCAAGAGGTCCTGAAGAGGAAAAGACATGCATTGCCTACTACTGATACATAGGGAGTTTTGATTGGGGAGTTGGATGAGGATGAGGATGAGGTTATGGTTGAGAATGCTTCTGTTTTTCCGCAGATGGAGAAGAGGGTTCAGCCTATGCATTATGCTGAAACTGATGAGCCTGTCTTGATGCCGCGTAGTCACTTTTCGCGGAGTCATTGGGCTAGGGAAACTACAGAAACGATGGTAAAAATTGGAGAGAAACAGGTGCCTTATGTTTCTTTGGTGGATCATGGTTCATAGATTAATCTCATAGTTCGTGGAGTTTATGAGAGTAACAGATGGCCTATGGATGTAGAACATGGGTGGCGTATGAGAGTCGCCAACAACACTGCAGGTGATTTGTATGCTGTCTGTCCTAGTGTTAGGGTTTCTATTGGAGATGTAGAGGAAGATTTCCATTTCTTTGTGCAGGATTCATGCTCTTATCCTATAATTCTTGGACAGCCATTCATCAAGAGATGCGCATGGAAACAAAGGTAATGGATGATGGATCTGCTTATGCACGGATTCGCAGTAAAGATGGCATGAGGGCAGTACAGTTTATGACTGTGTGTGTGAACCATGTTAGAAACAGGGATACTCTCAGAGATGCACCTTTGCCCACTGTGAGGGATTCGGGTTTTCATTAGGTACCGCCGTTTCGCGAGACGACGGTAGTATAGAGCAGAGGAGATTGGAGTTCTCGCCTCCTGGCAGCAGTGTTTTCTCCTCCGGTTTTGTTGGAATTTCAGCAAACAGTTCGATGAGTTATCAGAAGACTTCTAAGTTACCTAGAGCTGCCAGGCAGTACATATGCAGGAAGGAGAAAAATTTGAAAAATGCAGGAATTTTAGAGGATGATGAGCACATAGATGGGATGTATGACCGTATGATTTGTGCAGATACGATGACAGAGATGGAAGATATGCTGAAAGATGATATGTAGAGTTGTCACAGTAATGTACTAGTGCAATCCCTGGACATGTTTCATGAAATTGCAGATTTTGTGTCATAGATTGAGTCAAAGGCTGAGGTGGCTCAGCAAAAAGAGTTGAGTGCTGAAGAAATTCAGCAAACAGAGTTTTCGGCTGATTATGATCAACTTACAGAGACACAGAGGGTTGAAAACTTTCAGCCAACAGAGTTTACTGCTGAAATATTTCAGCATCCAGAGTTTAGGGCTGTTCCTATGCAGTCCATAGAGCAGAGGGCTGAGGATATTCAGCCAATGGAGTGCATAATTGCTGATTTACATCAAGATTTGAGTAATGCAGAAGATCATAATGAAGCCATGGTTGACAGGAAATACAAGACTGTGGATAAGAAGGTGAAGCCGGTAGCTGTACTGCTTCCACCTGACAGTGATCAGCAAATAGAGAGGGCTGCCAAACATCCAATTTTGAGGAATCCGGAGCATATAGGCCATAAATTTTCAGCAGAGACTCTTGCTGAATTGAAAATTGAAAATGGTGATTTCTTGCTACCTTTAGAGAATAAATGCTTTCAGGATATGCTTGAGCGACATGGAAGGGGGTTTGCTTTTTTCCCGCATGAGATTGGATGTGTGAATCCAGATATTGTTGCTCCTATGGTGATCTTTACTATTCCTCATATTCCATGGAACCTCCAACCTATTCCAGTGCCTAAGGCACACCTGCCAAAGCTGATTGATTTATTGAATGAGAAAATCAGGATGGGAATTCTTGAGCCTTCATCTGCACCATACTCAAATAGGTGGTTTACGGTTCCAAAGAAGAATGGTACTCTCCGATTTATACAGGACATGCAGCCAGTAAACAGAGTTACTATCAAAAATGTTGGTATAGGTCCAGTTGTGGATGAGTTTGCAGAAGCATTTGCTAGACGTGCCATCTATTCTTTAGGTGATTTGTATTCGGGATATGATCAGTTTCAGTTGGCTTTGGAAAGCAGGGACATAACCACCATGAGAACTCCTATTGGGCTTGTCAGGATGTGTACCTTGCCTCAAGGTGCCACTAATTCTGTTGCGCATATGATGAATGCCATGCATAAGGTCCTTCGCGATTACATACCTCAGCTTACCATGCCTTTCTTGGATGATGTACCCATTAAGGGGTGTGCAGAAGAAGAGAAGAATGAGAGTCTAAATGAGCAGGGATGCAGATACTTTGTGGCTGATCATATTTCAGCTTGTGAGAAGATTTTGGCCAGGTTAGAAGAAGTGAACTTGACACTATTAGGGAAAAAATCTGTTTTTGGAGTGAATGAGGTTGTCATTGTTGGACATATGTGTGGGTATTGTGGCAGGAAACCCTCACCTGATAAGGTGGATGCTATAGACAAGATTGCGGAGTATTGTTCTACCACTTCAGAGGTACGGAGATTCATTGGAGCTTGTGTGTTTTATATGATTTGGATATCTCATTTTGCACACATAGCAGATTTTTTATATCAGCTGCTTCGAAAGGGGCAGAAATTCTATTGGGATGAGAGCCACACTAGAGCCATGCGGAAATTGAAGAAGTTATTGCAGATTGCTCCTACTCTCAGGAAAGCGGATTATAATTGCGGAAGACCTATTGTATTGACAGTTGACACTAGTCCAATTGGCATAGGTTGGGCTGTGGGTCAAGATGATGCAGATGGAAACAGATATGCTATTCGGTTTGGGGCGAAAGTCCTAAACGAGAGACAGAGGAAATATCCGCAAATCAAGAGGGAGTTACTGGGGATTGTTACGGCTCTCAAATGTGACAAGGAGTACTTTATTGGAGCTTCAGTTGTGGTAGAGACAAATTGCTTGCCATTGATTGGCATGATTACGAGTTGCTCTACTCCGGATATAGCTATGCTGAGATGGATTGCATACATCAAGTCATTAAATCCGGAATTTAAACACATAGCAGGGAAGGATAATCTAGTGGCAGATATGCTGTCTAGAGCCAGATATGATGATGAGGAGACTCTACTTGCAGAAGAGGATGATGCAGAAATTTCAGCCACTATGGTTGATCATGTTTGCCATGTCTATGATATTGTGGCTTTCATAGAAGAACTCTATGTTGGAGATTGGTTGCAGATTGGTAAGTACCTTAGTACACTAAGCAAAAGAGATGAATGGACAGATGAAGAGTTCAAGAAGATCAGAAGAAAAGCCTATGGTTATTTTCTCAAGGACGGATTTCTTTGGAAGCATCCAAAGAAAAGAGGTGGATTACCTTTGCGGGTTATCTGCGATAGAGAGACACAGTTACAGGTGATGAGGGAGTTTCATGAGAGTCCTTGGGCTGGTCATAGAGGAGTGTGGGCTACTTATGAGAAAATCAAGGAGAAATATTGGTGGAAAGGCATGTATAGAGATGTTTCTCACTTTGTAGAGACATGCAGGGACTGCCAGATGTATTTGGTAGTGCGTCATCGAGATGAGCTTCATCCGACCTATCCGCTATGCATTCATTATAAGTGGGTAGTTGACTTGGTTACTATGCCTATGGGTCTATGGCAGATGAGATATATTGTTTTGGCTAGAGAGGATCTTACCAATCATGTTGAGGGTAGATCTTTGAGAATGAAGACCACTAGTGCAGTGTGTAAGTTCTTATTGGAAGAAATTTTCTGCAGGTATGGTTGTGTGGGTAAGATCACTGCGAATCGCGGTGTCGTGCTGCTGCGCATCCGAGCCGTATACACCTCCATTTCTTTTGTTGTGCATTTGTGTTATTTTCTGTGTGTGATTCATTGTGTGTGAGATGCATTATGATAATCTGCATCCAATGTATATATTCTGTTAGTGTGTGTGTATGATTTTGTTTGGATGCATGATGTGTGTGTGTTAGAAAAATATGAAAACTGATGCCAAAGGACATTATCAAGCTGATAATTTCAATGATGATCTCTAAGAAAAGTGCAGGGAATTATGGAATCAAAGGAAGGATTGTGGAAGCGATCATCTAAGTTCAAAAGTTCCCATGACATAAAGCAAACAACTTTAAGAGTCCAGCAATATCTTCCACATGAAAATTTGACTTATAATGCAAGTCCATCCAAAAAAATAGCTCATTACATATGCATTCGCATTATGCTTACCTCTCAGCTACGCAATGATTGTTTGTTGCTTGATCTTTATTTCTCTATGATGGATATAGTCAGGCTTTGGTGGTCTAGGAAGCCTTGAGCACTCTTTCATCGACTTAGGCATACATTACTAGAGAACTATTGCTTTGCTCTGCATTTGGCTTGGATTCATCCTTTGAAACCGTACCCTTGCATAACCTTGTCTCTCAACTGATCTCCTCAGTCCCTGCACCATTTGAACACAATAGAGAGAAAAAATTGTGCTCGATTAACAAGCACCAGATAGCCTTATTTCCTTTGCAATGGATTGTGTTACACTTGTGGAGAATGTAATTACCTTCAAGTGATCACGTGTTTCCATGCGTTCGATTACCAAGTGTAGAGAGAGGCGCATCATATCCACATGGTTGTTTAATCCATTCCACCCCTCGCCCCTTCCTTCTTCCCTGGTACGCAATACACTGGGTTCAAAAGAATGAATATCGCAAGGAATGGTGGTCGAGATCGTTCATAGTCTTGGTGTAAAATATAAGTGTGTGACATGTCATTTAGTGGTTCCACCCAAAAAATGTTGTCCTTATTTTGAAAAGGTTTTCTTTTTTTAGAAGAGAAATTCAATCCCCTCTAGGCAAGAGAATGATCACAATGGCCTTTACCTATGGAAAGTTTTAAAAAAAAAACTAAAAAAGGAAGGAAGGAAGGAAGAAATGGAAAATGAGAGAAAGGGAATGGGGAGGAGGAGTAAGAAGAAGAAGAAGAAGAAAAGATCAAGAAGATGCATGCACACTTACATCCATGGCACATGCATATATTGCCAAAACTACCATAACTCAGATTATTGATGTACATGTCATGACTACACTAGTCATAGTATATGCTTTTGCTACAAAAAGCTACTAGTCTATTACACTCGCCAAGTTGATACTTCTAAGTAACCATGATATCAAAGCAACAATATACCATAATAGATTAGCAAGGTAAGGAGCTATTTCCTCATGCTGAATTTCATATTTAGTATGTAGGCAATACTAACTCACATTTATGGCCATATGAGACGTATCAATCAATGGGCATGGTCTTACTGGCATACTTAGCAACCCTGATAAAATATGCATTCATGCCAAACAATAATACATCAAACTCATACGTCCAAACTAGTTAGTATAGTCAGAATTGGGTATTCCTATTCAGTGCCATATCTAAAATGCCCCTAGCTCTAAGGCAAAAATATGCTCATTTGGATTAGTGTATTAATGAGCGATATTCTAGCCTATATTTCAAGCTCAAGGATTTGCATATAAGTCATCCCCATGTGTTATCTCTTTGAAATAGTAGAAGTAAAGTAGTAAAGCATAGCAAGGATCTTAAATCACTTACCTACCCACTCAAGCCTATGCTGATTGACGCCTATTGAAAGAGGTCAATGATTTTCATGGAAATGTGATATAAGTCACAAAGGTAGAAGAATTACATGTCAAGCCTACCGAAAAGAGGTCAATGCTTTTCATGGAAATGTGATATAAGTCACAAAGGTAGAATTCCATGTAGAAAGCATCCAACATTGACTCTTACAAGATAAGCAAGCTGGCTTCTTTTATGAAAATTCTTGTAAGAGTATGTGAAACTAACTATACATAGACTTTCCAATGGTATGGAATCAAAGAGATATTAGATGTGAGAATTGTTAGAAATCAAGCTCACCGTCAGTGTGTCTTCATCTATGACCGACATTTATGATAGCTAGTGTGTACAACTGTCTACATGTGACTACATTAAATAAGTCGGGTTAGTAGTCAGTCAGTGACCTGACTAGAGTTAGTTAGTCTAGTCTACATTTACACTAGGTCACTTTATCTTGTAGTGTGTGTGCTTTTCAGTTTAGAGTGTGGAAATGAAGGAATGAGCTTGAGAGCCTGAAGGCTCATGGATATGGAGTCTTTCCCTTTCTCTCTCTCTACTCTTTGAACATGGTATCAGAGCTTCATCCATGAGGCTGTGGGAGAATGGTCATCTTGGGGATTCCATCATCTATATGAACTGACCTATACATGCTGAATGCATGGAGAATTGAAGCAAGCAATGAGCATCATTGAAAACTGAATTTTGAAGCTGAAATAAATGTAGTTACACTGTCCTGGTTAATTACAAATAGCTCATGAGGTTTATGCCATTGGTCAATGAAGACAGGGTGTCTATGCCTACTCAGATACTCATGTATTGAACTTGCCACTACAAAGTAAATGTATGACATGGTCAAAAGACATTTTGGAGCTGCTTGGAGCTTGGTATGCTGAATTCTGGTTGACTGCAACCTGAAACTGAATTTGTTGACACACTCAGTTTTGGACTTGAAATTGCTGCTGGTTACTCACAGTTTACAGTTTTCAGACTGCATGTATGTACCGTGGCAGTGAGGTTACATAAGCTTAAGCTGAAGCAAACACGTAGCTTATGTATTGACAGTTATATCTACAGTTGAGACCACTTGTTTGTGGGTTGTTTTGGGGTGTCAGTGGGCTGAAATACCCTGGTTTTTTTTCTGCAATTTAGTGCAGAAAACTGTCATGAACTGTTACGGACTGAACTTAGTTAGTCATACTTATTGGACTGCAGGGAGTCAAGCACTTGATAGACAGTCTATTGCATCATGGCTAATGCACATCGGACTGAGAATATCACTCAGATAGTTGGAGAGAAGTTGGATAATAAGAACTTTACATGATAGAAATTCAGAATGAAAAACTTTCTGGTTGGCACAGGTTATTGGGATTTATGTACAGAAGATGAAGTTGCTCCTGAGTTGCCTGCACACAATCCAACAAATGAACAGAAAAGAGCCTACAGGCTATGGAATGAAAGAGCATGCAAGGTGCTGCATTGGTTTTCCTTATGTATATCTGATGCTATGGTAATTCAAATCACTGGATGTGAGACTCCGAAGGATGCTTGGGACATACTGATGAAAAATTATGGAACCATGACACATGCAAGAAAGATCCAGTTGAAACAGCAGTTCAACAACATGTCTAGGAATGGCAAGAGCATCCAGATGTATACCACGGAGATTAAGACCATAGCTGATCAACTTGCTACTATTGGCTCAAGTGTATCAGAAAATGATATGATTGATGTTGCTTTGAATGGCTTAGGCAAAGAGTACAAAACTTTTGACACTTCCATTTCTGTCAGAGAAGAGCCCCCTAGCTGGGAAGAGCTAGTTGCTTTGTTGCTGCATGAGGAAGTCAAACTTGGTTTGAATACATGTTCTAGTGCATCTCAGAGTAGAGACACTGTGTTGTACTCTAGCCAGCGTGGCAGAGGATCTAGAGGTCGTGGTTCATTTCGAGATTGTGGTGACACTCGTAATACTTATGGACAACAGCAGTAGCAGAGTAATTGGCATGGTGCAAATACACAAGGCCAGTGTGGATCTGGTGGGTTTAGAGGCAGGGGGAGATCACCCCGAGGTAGAGCTGGTGGTTCTGGTTCATGGCAGTCGTCTGATCAGTCCAACAGGGACAAGGACTGCCATTATTGTGGCCGGTATGGGCATATTGCAAAGGATTGTTACAAGAAGCAAGGAGATATGAAGGCAAAGGGCAAATAGCATGGGCACTATGCATCTTCCAGTGGTGCTCATGATGAGTTAGTTGATAGACTCTTTGCCATGCAGCATGTATCCAAGACTGTGTCAAGGCAGAACAGAGATGACAGGTGGTACATTGACTCTGGTGCGTCAAACCACATGACCTCGCATGGAGAGTGGTTTGATGAGATGATTGCAGGTACACATGGTCATGTATGTACTGGGGATGATACCCAACATGACATAAAGCATAAAGGGATTGTTCCATTGATGATGCCTGATGGCAAGAAGAAAGGCTTGCATGATGTCTTACATGTATCGACCATAACAAAGAATTTGTTGTCTGTGGGTCAAATAGCAGAATAGAATCTGCAAGTGAGGTTTAACAAGGATGGATGTTTCATTGAGGAGTATGGAAATGGCTGCAAGCTAATTGCCAAGGGCAGAAGGGATGGCAGGATGTTTACTTTGGAAGCGACCATTCTTGAACTTAAAGCAGCTATGTTTGCTCATGATGAGAGTGCCATCAGAGATGTAGAGATCTGGCACAAGAGAATCGGACATGTCAATGTACAAAAGCTGAAATCTATGCAGCAGAAAGAAGTAGTACTTGGATTACCTAAATTCAAGTATAATGATTTTGGTCATGTATGCCTTGCATGTCAGTTTGGGAAGCAGGCACGGTTTCCTTTCATGAGACATGTAAAAAATAGCACTATGCCTTTATAGTTGGTACACTTTGATGTCTGGGGTCCTTCACATAATGCTTCCTTTGGCGGTGCACGATATTATGTCTCATTTATTGATGATTTCAGCAGGTACACTTGGCTTTATATCTTGAAACATAAGGATGATGTGTTTGACGCATTCAAAGACTTCAAGAAAAATGCTGAAAATGAATTGGGCTGTTACATATCATGTTTGAGATCAGACGGAGGAGGTGAATATGTCTCAAACATGCAGTTATACACCGCAACAAAACGGTGTTGCAGAGAGGAAAAACAGGGTTTTGATGGAGTCAGCTAGAGCTATGCTGAATGAAAAATGTCTGCCAAATGGTTATTGGGCTGAAGCAGTGGTGACTGCTGTATATGTGCTGAATCGAACCCCTACAGCAGGGATTCATGATGTCACTCCGTATGAACGGCTGTATGGTCATAAACCTGATATTTCACACTTGAAGGTATTTGGCAGCATTGCATATGTGCATATACCGGATGAGAAGAGGAAGAAATTGGATCCTAAGGCAGTGAAAAGTGTGTTTATTGGATATGCACAGGAACGGAAAGCTTATAAGTGTTATGTACCTTCTACGCATGAGACACTCATAAGCAGAGATGTGGTATTTGATGAGTTAGCATCTTGGTATGGGAATCCTGTTGCAGTGCCTACTGATGGCTCACCCAGTATGAGTCATGCTGAAAATACTCCTGCAGAGAGTACTTCCATGACTGGTCAGACAGGTGATGTATCATCTACAGTGAGTCCTTGGACAGGATGATTACGGAGTCGCACTACTGCATCCACTGACACGGATATGTCAGTGAGGGGGAGAACAGATAAGGGAAAACAAAAGGTTTTTGAAGATGTAACAGGTCCACTCACTGCAGGTTATGATTCATCTAGCAGTGACAGCTTAGATAGTGAATTGGGGATTCCGTCTGTTATGACGCCAGGTGCTAGACAGAGCCGTTATGTGCCGCCTCATGAGAGGCAAGCTCACAGTGAGCCACAACTCAGGAGATCAGAGAGGGTCAGACGACCTGTTGACAGGTATACTTACACTGGATATTCAGCCCGTCATTATGCTTATATGACGAAAGTAACAGGTTTTAGAGAACCAAGTAAGTTTGATGAGGCAGTTTCAGATGAGAATTGGCGTGCTGCTATGGATGAGGAATATTCAGCTTTGGCCGAAAATTGTACATGGGATTTGGTACAGTTGCCTGAGGGCAAAACACCTATTGGATGCAAGTGGGTGTATAAGGTAAAATGTAAATCAGATGGATCATTGGAAAGATATAAGGCCAGGCTGGTTGCAAAAGGGTATGCGCAGCAGTATGGTCTTGATTATGAGGAGACTTTCAGTCCTGTAGCAAAGATGGCTACAGTAAGAACTGTGATTGCTTTGGCAGCAGCTAGAGGCTGGAAACTATGGCAGATGGATGTAAAGAATGCATTTCTCAATGGAGAATTACAGGAAGAGGTTTACATGGAACAGCCTGAAGGCTATGTACATCCAGAATTTCCAGCACGTGTATGTCGGCTGAAAAAGGCATTATATGGGTTGAAACAGGCACCCAGAGCATGGAATGCTCGCATCAGCAGTCATTTACAGCAACATGGTTTCCGATTGGGAGATGCTAATCATAGTCTGTTTGCGAAGAAGACAGATAGTGGCTATGTTTTTCTAGTTGTCTATGTTGATGACTTAATCATTACAGGAGATGATGAAAATGGGATTGCTGAAATAAAGACATGTTTACAGACTGAATTTAAGGTCAAGGACCTTGGAGAGTTGAAATACTTTTTGGGGATTGAGGTTGTCTCTACACCTCAAGGCATATGGCTGCTCAGAAGCAATATGCTCATGCAGAAATATGGTATGGCTGATTGCAAGCCTATGGATATGCCTTTGGAGCAGAATGTCAAGCTGCAGATTGATGTTGGGACAGAGATTGAGAATGTTACTATGTACAGACAGATGGTAGGCAGCTTGATCTATCTCACGATCACTAGACCTGACTTGAGTTATGCTGTGGGGCTGATCAGTCAGTTCATGCAGAAGCCTCGCAAACCACACTTGGATGCAGTCAGAAGAATTCTGAGATATGTAAAGGGTACCACAGATCATGGGCTGTTTTATGCATATGGGAAAACCCTTGACTTGATGGGGTACACTGATGCTGACTGGGCTGGTTGCACATATGATAGGAGGTCAACCAGTGGCTATGCATTTGGATTGGGTAGTAGCATGATCAGTTGGCAGAGTAAGAAACAGCCTACAGTTGCATTGTCCAGTATGGAAGCAGAGTATCGTGGTGCGGCCTTAGCGGCCTGTGAAGCTAAGTGGTTACAGAAGTTACTGAATGACTTGGGAGTACACTTGGACAGCAAAGTCAAGCTGTACTGTGACAATTTGAGCAGTGTTATGTCAGCAAGCAATCCTGTTTATCATGCAAGATCAAAACACATTGAGGTTCACTACCATTTCATCAGGGAAATGGTTTTAGCAGATGAGATTGACTTGGAGCATGTGAAGACTGAAGACCAGGTAGCAGATATCTTTACCAAATCACTTGGTAAAGATCAGTTCATTCACTTTAGACAGCTACTTGGAGTGATGCAGATGATTTGAGTTTTGTTTTTGAGCTTGAGGGGGAGTGTTAGAAATCAAGCTCACCGTCAGTGTGTCTTCATCTATGACCGACATCTATGACAGCTAGTGTGTACAGCTGTCTACATGTGACTACATTAAATAAGTCGGGTTAGTAGTCAGTCAGTGACCTGACTAGAGTTAGTCAGTCTAGTCTACATTTACACTAGGTCACTTTATCTTGTAGTGTGTGTGCTTTTCAGTTTAGAGTGTGGAAATGAAGGAATGAGCTTGAGAGCTTGAAGGCTCATGGATATGGAGTCTTTCCCTTTCTCTCTCTCTACTCTTTGAACAAGAATGATAAAGGCGTGTACTTAGAGATGGGAAGGTTTCTACACCTTTGTTTAGTATTTCCATTGACTTGGGAATTGAGTTCTTCCAATCCAAGTGTGATGTAAGATATATGCATATATAGAAAGTTTAAAATCAAATGTTAATACCTATGTGTAAGGGTGAACATGCGACGTTGTATGAGCATCTATAGCATACGGGCGTGTGTGTGTGTGTGTGTGCGCGCGCGCGCGCGTGTGCGTGCACATAAATATGTGTGTGTCCATGAGCTAAGGTTGGAACATTAAGAGGTATATATAGAAGAATAGTAGAATACCTAATATATGGGCACACTCAAGGGGAGATCTCATCCCTAAATATGTATAATTACATAGAATTTCTAATCATCAAACACTCAGTCATTAACATACTTGATTATATATATTAAGCAATAGTGATTGTCTCAAGACAAGGATAAAATGTAGAAGGCATATATTACTTCAAAATGGTCTTACTTTCTTCACAATATTACTAGAAGCACATTCGAGAAATATGCACCTATCCACTTTATCTTTCAATTTTCTTGTCACCATTATTGTGTATGTAACCACTTTGAGTTATGCCATTAATGAACTCTCTATATACATATTTGTGTGTGTGTTCCTTGAGCTTATACCCCACCCCTCCCTTTTTTAAAGCTTAAGGAGGGAAATTAATGGGGGGCCACCCCTAATGTATACACTTTCAATGTATACACTCTTCCTAATGTATACACTTCTTTCTTTTTACAATATAGGGGAAAGGTTTGTGATTATCATTAACTAGTGTACATCTTATCCTTGAATTATAACTACTTTTAATGAAAGTCCTACTCTTCTCAATGTACCATCAAACCATTCTTGATGGACTTGAATTTGTTGCAATGATGTTCATATATATTTGAAAGGATTGTGAATATCACAAGAGCAAAGGGCAAAAGGACTATGGAGGAAACACAGTTCCTCCACCATTGAGGAAAAGATGTCAAGTACATCCAATTCAAGCAAATCATCATGTTTATACTATAGACAAAGTGTGTTTATGTTCGTTGACACAACATTCTTGGGCTCAACTTCAGCTAGCACTGAGAGATGCTTGTGGAAAACATTAGCATATCCTAGTCATCCACTGAGAGATGCTTGTGGAAAACATTAGCATATCCTAGTCATCAGTACTGATGACTAGGATATGCTAATGTTTTCCACAAGCATCTCTCAGTGCTAGTCGAAGTTGAGCCCAAGAGTGTTGTTGATTGGTCCTAATGTGTTGCTAAAATCTTGGATGTGGAAATGGAGAGAGTCCTTGGCATCTTGTTGAAATTAGCAACTATTCATTGAAGGGGAGGTATTATTTGTGCTCAAGTCTATGAAGAGGGGAAGTCCCTAAGCATTTATGGGTTTTAGGTAGACCTCCGTCTTGCTTTGCAACTTTTAAGATGCATGCTTCAAAGATTTGACTAGCTCAAGTTATTGGACCATGAGTACCTCAAACCTTTTGATTCTAAGAATTGTGTATATGTATGTATGAATACAAGAGTAGATGTAATGCTAAGTAACGTGTGTGTGTGGAGGGGTGTGTGTGAGTCATGTGTATGACTATGTAAAAAAGGAGCAAGGATAAGTAGTATGTGACATGTGTCTATGTATGTACTATGTGTATGAGTACATAAGTACATGTGGTGAATGTTTCTATATATATCCCATAACTTATAAATACTATGGAAAATTTAATATATTTCTTTCAATATTTGTTTCGCATGAATGGCAAAAGAGTCTTCAAAATCTTAATATACCTTAGAAATGTTGGCGGATAAAACAATTTGGAGTTATAACTCAACCTACTTGGGTTTTGAAAAAATAAAAGTATAGCCATTTGGTGACATATATCCACTAAAATCATCTATGAGGCACACTCTTATTTATTTAAGAGCTTAAACATGTGTATTGTAAATTAGCTCTCACCTAGTCACTCGCATGTGAATTGAGAACAAACCATTGTATTGAGCATCGAGTCACATGCCTCCTATCAAGAAAGTCGCAAGTGAGCTCTCCATTGCTCCTCAATCCTCAAAGGCCTTTGTCATGGAAGAGAAGGTATGGTAGGCATGAAAGAGTACTAGAGAGGAGGCTAGAGATTTCACTCTCTTGGTCCCTTACCTCTCACTCACTCTCTCACTCCCCCTTAATCTTACTCTCTCACAAGACTTGAAGCAAGAAAGTACAAAAGCAAAGTTTGCACACACAAGAATAACCATTCTATTTAAACTCATCGCTTTTATACATAAGGTCTAGGGTTAGGGTTTTTCCTTTTCCCTTGGGCATCCTGCCCATTCTTTGGCCATTTGAGTGGTCTTCTCCCTCTTGCACGATCTTAATCTATTTTCCTATGCTATAGTTGATAATTAGCATGAGAGAAGAGCCCAACTCTTGGTAAATTTAATATAAACTTTGACCAATTAATAATTCCCAAATTTTTGTGGCTACATTTTCCAATGTCTTTATGCTTTCGAAAATCTGTTAACAATTCTGCATGTCTTTCCATTCAATCTTTATGCTTTTCTCTATAATATCATCGTCTCATAACTTTTCTAGCTCTAGTTGTAGTAGAGGGTCCACAATCTTTTTTTAAAAAAATGACTTTTTCTATAAGCAAAGATAATTGATCTACACTATTTAATTGATTAAAAATCTTCTTAAACTCTCTTTGTAGTTTTGGAGTGGAGAGGCCCTTTGTGGGTTCATGAACCCCCTCTAGAAAAGTTTACTATTCCTCTTTTAGGGCTCTCTTAAAACCAACTGATGTATTTCCATAAGTTGTGTAGATGGACTCCATGAGGCTTTGGATTTGATAAGAAACAACCGTGATAAAATATCTTAGTATATCATCTATTGGGATCCATTGGCCAACTTTAGCTTCTCTGCATAGAAGTGAAGAAACATGGAAATATTTTTACCATCAAACTTCTTAATCTCTACAATCACTTCTTGCAGAGTCCTAAAAATAGCCTCTTCATGTTTAATAAATTCATAAGTCCTCATGGAATTTCTCATATCTGTTGTCATGAGAATGACTTCTTCTTCAACTAGTTTTCCCATCTTCTAGACTCTCGCATAGGCCTTTCACATCAAGTTCACCAAGTGTTGGGGATTTAAAAGTTCTACACCTAGATTTATTGAGGATCAAAGAAAAGAGAAGACTGATGGAAGAAAGAAATATTAGAACAAGGACTCTTGAATATACCATAGAACACAAGAAATACATATTACTCTTTTGCTCAACTACAATACATCCCTTCAAGTTGAATATACTGTACCCAAGATGATAGCTTAGGCAAACTTTGTGTTTGATAGGATAGCTCACCACCACTCTTTCCACCCGAAAGAATTGCAATAGTAAGTACTAAGGAAAACTTTTAGCCCTCACCCTATAGGACTAGGTTAAAAAAATCTTCAGATGTGCCCCAGAGATAACCTCTTATAGGCATGCCTTTCTAGACTAAAGGAACCCCTAAAAAGATAGAATCACTTGTCTTTTACTTCAAACTTGTTA
The DNA here is from genome assembly GCF_053477565.2 of Lygodium microphyllum. NCBI lineage: Eukaryota > Viridiplantae > Streptophyta > Polypodiopsida > Schizaeales > Lygodiaceae > Lygodium > Lygodium microphyllum. The sequence continues at coordinate 111,059,639 of NC_141136.1, forward strand.
ATAATAGCAATAGATCATTTGTTTATTCGTCTAGCCTAAGAAGCAACCATATTAAATCCCTTCAAGATGATTACACTATATCTAAGAGATAGCTTAGGCAAAGTTTTTCTGAGAAGATAGCTCCACACGATTCTTTCAATTTGTAAGAAATTTACCCTAGCAAATACAAGGAAACACTTGAAAATACTGTAGAACACTCTACCAAAATAGCTCAGATATGCATAAAACAACTTGGAACCGCTTTAGCTCTCTGTCTTTGGTAAAACCCTATGAGATCTCTTCAATTACAGACACACAAACACTTTCAATTTTCACCTAAAATACTAGGTTAAGTTATCTTCAGATTTGTCCCAAAATTAACCTCTAATAAGCAAGGCTTTCTAGGCTAAAGGCACTTGTAAAGAGGTAGAATCACTTGTGTTTTACTTCGTCCCTATTAATTACAGTAGTAAATCACTTGTTTATTTACCTAGCTTGTAACAATGGCTCAAATATCTATTTATAATCATTTACAACATTCACACCTATTTTTCACTGTCGTTTTTCATGCTTATGAAACATTCGTAACTTGTTTTGATCATAACTTTCACATATAAAATCAAAATAGGGTAATCAAGATACTCAAATGGAAGCAAACTGACCTGATCGACAAGTTACCATGAGTAGAATGGCAAAAATCCCTTCAGAATAGTAAAAAATGCCATTTGTTTTATAAACACATCACTTTTTGATATTCTTAAGCTTGGAAGGCTTATACTACTCAAAATAAGTCATGGCACATTGGTAATGGTCTCCGATAATTTAATTTTGGTTATTTACATATTTAGCTTATATATTTGGCATATGGACTCATACTTTATACTATGTTATTCATTGACTTACTCTTTATAGGTCACCTTGGGTAAGTTACTCACGAATATATGTGTGCATCACATGAGTTCGAAAAAATGTAATTTTAAAATATCATTTTTATACATTTTTTACATATAAAAGGGTGTAATATATAGGTGTTATTTACAAATTGAATAGAAAAGGGTTATGCTTTAGTTTTTAAAAAATATTTATAAATAGGCCTTGAACGTACGTGATGTAGAGGATATACATATAGTAACTTCCTCAAGTAGGTCACATAAATCACTGAATAACTCATCCCATAGGCATACACTGATATTCTCTAACACTGAAGAACCTGTTTGTTCTCACACTTTACACATGTAGTGTCTTGACACCAGTCCTATAAATGGGAAGAAGTCCTTGGTGGGTATGGGATACATCACTACAAGGATTTAAGCTTATAGCAACGGCGAGTAGCGACGACGGGTAGCAGCGTTGCTATTTGCGTCGCAAAAGTGAGTCAAATAGCAACGCAAATAGCGACGCTCCACAGGGAAAAAAAACGGGCCGAAACCGAGCGCGGCTTTATTTCACATTCTCGCGTTTTGTGTTTTGAGAGCGAGAGCAAAGGAGAGAGCAACCATCGTGAGAGAAGGAGAGGAAGAAGACTTGCCGCCACCACCGCCGCCGTCGTTGTTCGCGAAGGAGAGGAGGAGCTTTCATCGCGAAGAGGAGCTGCCCCACAGTCGCCATATCTCATTGGTGAGTCTCCCTCTCTCCTTCTTTTGCTTGTTTAAGGTTTAAATCACTTTCTCTTTTACTTGTTTAGGAGAGGAAATGAGAGAGAAAGAGAAAGAGAAAGAGAAAGAGAAAGAGAAAGAGAAAGAGAGGGAGAGGGAGAGGGAGGGGGAGGAAATGAGAGAGGGAGAGAAAAAGAAAGAGAGGGAGAGGGAGAGGGAGGGAGAGTGAATTCTCTCTCTCCCTCTCCCTTTTGCTTTTGGAGAGTGTTAGGATATATTGTGAGAGGGAGAGGAAATGAGAGAGAAAGAGAGGGAGAGGGAGGGAGAGAAAGAGAGAGAGAGAGGGAGAAAGAGAAAGAGAAAGAGAGGGAGAGGGAGAGGGAGGGGGAGGAAATGAGAGAGGGAGAGAAAGAGAAAGAGAGGGAGAGGGAAAGAGAGGGAGAGGGAGAGGGAGGGGGAGGAAATGAGAGAGGGAGAGAAAGAGAAAGAGAGGGAGAGGGAGAGGGAGAGGGAGAGGGAGGGAGAGTGCATTCTCTCTCTCCCTCTCCCTTTTGCTTTTGGAGAGTGTTAGGATATATTGTGAGAGGGAGAGGAAATGAGAGAGAAAGAGAGGGAGAGGGAGAGAAAGAGAAAGAGATGTATACTCAAATGGATAGCTTTATGGAGATGTATGTCTACTCAAATGGATAGCTTTTGTCTACTCAAGATGTAGTCCACCTGTGTGTGTATATATTGGAACGATAACATATCCATGATTATGGTAATGGTATGCAATTTGCTTTTTTTATGGGTACCATTACATCGACTCCTTAAGAGAGCTAAAATTTGGTCATACATTTTATAAAGTCTAATTAGGAGATTTAAGATGCACGATAATAGACTTATCGATAATGGTATGCAATGTGCTTTACCATGGGCCACGTACATTGGTGACTCTTTAAGATGTCTTAAAATTGGTCATATCCTTCATAATGTCTAAGTAGGGGCATAATGTCCAAGTAGGGGATGTAATTGTGATATGCATAATTCCTTGTTTTTGTATTAACTTTATAGGCATAACATTAAATTAGTAATCATGCCAACTAGTCAATGGAAGGACTAAAAGAAAATGACACCCTAGCTAATGGTCATTATGGTACTTCATCAAAATGAACCCAAAAGTATTGCCATAGACAAAGAATCCCTTAAATTGAGCATAGGATATTTTCTTCAAATGTTATGACTATGAGTATAATTGATTGGAACAAATTTTATAACTATAGTTGATAAATTTCATAGATGGGAGCCAACATCGGCTAACAATGATGGAAATACAGGAGTCCAAGAATTTTTTGAGAATGAGGCGGACTCATTTTTTTGTGGTGACATGTCTATCGACCTTCCAGTGTATGCGGAGTTGTGTCAGGAGATTAACATGGGACCATAGGATACTTCATACTTAAAGCATCCACTTACTCAATTCGTTGACCAATCTCTTATAAAGATACATAAGATATGCATTTTAAGAGAGATTTTTTAAAAATGATTTATATTACTGTGCTTTGCATGATTTAAATTGATGAGTCGACATTTTCAGGATGAGTCGAGGGATGAGCGATGAGGAGTTGCAGGACATCTTCGCACGCATGTCTCCAGACCAACTCGCGAGATTTAGAGAGATGGCAGACCATGAGCTATCTCGTTCTTTGTCAGGGCACTTTGCTAGATCTTCTTCAGCGCGATTGGATGCTTCGGCGAGCAGACGATCTCGACGCTCACAACTTGGGCCAGAGGGAGGGAGTGCATCGAGATCAGGGGGATGCTGTTGTGGAGACACAGATGTGGTGTCTCCGTCTCATCATTTAGCTAGAGCTGAGTCACCTTCAGGATTTGTCACACCTGTGGGGACATCTACTCCAGTTACTCCGGCTTTTGCGCAGTCCTCAGCAGGTGGCACCCCTTTGGATGCCACTCTGAGAGAGATTACCCCCGTCGGTACACCGGATGTAGAGGGGTCTCTTGGATATGCCTAGGAGCGTGGACGCAGATGGGAGAGGACCCATCTTAGGCAGACTCCTAGGGGTTATGGATATCTGATCGATAGTAGGTCAGGAGCCATCATCATGAATGATGAGGGGAGGAGGGTGATGGCTCATATGAGAGAGTTGTGCCAACAAGTTTTTCGGCACAACGTCTTGGATCATTGGAAGAACATACCGGAGGGGAGTAAGGACTACATAGTAGCATCCTTTCATGAGGAGTTTCCGGTGCTAGCCGCAGTAGATAGATTCTCTACGGGCTGGATGATGGATTGCATGCGTACATACATGTCACATAGACGATCTGACGCACGCAAGGCAATCAAGAGTGGGGCTGCAAAGCCCGAGTGGTTAGATGCAGATGACTGGCACTGACTGAGGGAGGAGGCTACAAATTCTCCAGGACGTTGGAGTTAGCAGTGCGAGGCGGCGAGGGCACGACTCGAGGCCGGAGTGGTCTATCATCTTGGGAGTGGCGGCCACATGACATATTTGGAGGACTTTGTAAGTTTTTCTTTTGTTTTGCTTGTTTGTTTTTTTGAAATATTCTTTGTACTGACAATCATGTTTCTAACAGTTAGCATTTTGTTTTCTTTGCAGCACTCCATTACAAATCGCGATTCGATCTGCTTTGAGACTCGATATGCAGAGAGACACGGTCTCAATGCATTGATCGACCGATTGTATAGACGCGGCGGCCCTGTAAGTCACTCATCTTTCTTGTCCGTAGTTACCATGAGATATTTGAATGCATTATTGTATGGTGGATTGATGTGTTGTTTCTTTTTCTACAGAGTCCGTTCAATGCTCCTTTGCGGCGGGACGAGCTTTCGGGGAATGAGGATTTGTAGCTCGCCCTTGGATCCTTGGAGCTCACACACCTTTATTTTTGAGTCGCCTGATCTCTGTAGACATTTTCTATGTATTAGTGATATCTTGTCATGATTGTGCCAATCGCTTTTTATGCGATCATGTATTTATTTCATGTATCAGTTTTATGATTTCAGTATACATTCTTTTTGTTTGCAAGCGCGTTGTATACAGTAGTGCAGAAACTATTTTGTATGGCTCTCATACAGCACAAGCTGCCCTGCCACAAATTTTTTTTAATCCCTGTTACCGTTGCTATTAGCGTCGCAAATTTTACTGCTCGCGTCGCTATTGCCATCGCTATGAGCGTCGCAAAACGTCGCTATTGGCGTCGCTATGGGTGTCGCATTTGCGACACTGATAGCGACGCCAATACCGACGTTTCTATGGCGTCGTTAATAATGACACTTTTTGCAACGACGGGGGCAAATTTTGTTGTTTGTATTTTCGTCGCTTTAAACGTCGGTATAAGGCCTATATCTTGTAGTGCATGGTGATGGATACTAGAGAGACTTGGATAAGAAGAGAGGCGTAACATGGTGAGATTGACCTAGTCTAGGGTCGAGGTATCTAGTAGTGAATACCGAGAGGAACAAGGACCTATTTTCAAGATGGGTTGAACTATCCCAGTTATCTTTGACTTGAGGTTGGTTACCTTTTTCTTTCATACTCATTTCATTATTTTTGTATACATGAACAAAAGGTGTTCAATGAACTCTATCAATGGGACTAATTAAAGAAGAAGCTTGTATATATCTCACCATGTGCTAAGATTTATATAGATAACTAAAACAAATCGGGTGTGTGCATGGAAAGTAGGTGGATGGCCATCATGACAATACCATCTAATGGATGGTTAGACTTGATTAATTGAGTTCTTTCCAAGATAAGGAATTAGAAGTAGGGTAGAACAATGACTTCCTAGGGTCAATGTCATAAAACTTGGCTAGCACCATTTTAGGAGGGGTGGAGGTGAGATTATGCCTTATGTGCAAAGGGGTTGAGCACAACTCCCCTTTGTTTGTGACTCTCTTTGAACCAAGGGTGATAATAGTTCACTCTTAGCCTCAATTGATAGCAAAGCAATCCTTTGTGGTTGGGTGCTAGATTGCTAATAATGACTATTAGGTCCTAGGTCCCTCAAGTTGATCCTAATGGGTCGAGGCCATATGTTCTAATGCAAGGTAGAATCAAAAGCTTCCTAACTAGCTAAGTCCATAACTCCTAAGGGATCCGAATGATGCTATTTAGATAGGTATTCAAGAAACTACTAAGCATCCTCTCCCGTGCATTACATAAGCTCAAATAGCACCTTCATTTTTAAAAAAACATATTAAATAACCTTCGTCACCTTGTAAATGTGATATTTTATATTTTACTCTTTATATAAGATGGATAATGTAACTAAAGAAAAGCTTTACAGAGGTTATTTTTATGAAACTATAGATTATAGATTATTTTATGACATTATAGAGCTTATTCCAGAAAGTTATAGATTATATGCAAAGCTTCAATGTGCCTTTTAGACTTAGTATGCAAAAGTACGTGTGTTTCAATATTTTTAAGGTTGTTTCTACATGTGTGCAATATATTTAAGATTATTGCAAACCCTCATCATGTCAACTGCTATATATTTCTCCTAAGGTACAAAAGGTCAATGGAACTTTGGGATTTTCTAGCTCTCTACCTTTACACAAATTTCATTTGATGTGTGATGGAGAGGGACTATTAATTTTTGTTATGAGGGTGGAATTCTTGTAGAAAATAAATATAACCAAGTGAGAAAGCCACTCAAATTTCCAACTCATGTAGGGTAAAGGGGGCAACAAAGTATCATATAACAGTCCCCCATTATTATTATTTTCCATGTGCATTGCAAAAATATTTTTTTAAAGTCAAACCATATATATCATATGGAGATTGAAAAAGAGAAAAACTTTGGGGCATTAATTTGATATTTTTATCAAGTAGATATTGCTGTAAATAAAGGGCTCACAAAAGAATGGCAATGAGGGGCCAATAGAGTGACACTCAAGGATGCCTTTCTTAAAGATTTTGCAAAATCCAAGACTCTTGGAAAACAAAATTCAAGACATTGAAAAATTTACATGCCTCAATTGTTTGACTCATATTAAGCTTACGAAAATTTGTCTCATTACTCTATTGGCTAAAAAAGTTATATTATTTTTGTAAGAATATCAGTAAATTTGGGTGCTAGGGTGCGTTTTGACTTTGAGTGAGCATCACTTTTTATTGACCCCTTTACTCCAATGTGTTGTTCAAGATAAAACATTTCGTGTAAGTTGTAAGCTTGAATGTTAATTAGTGTATGAGGGCATGGAAAGTCCTCTCTTATGGAAAGTTCTCCCTTGAATGTCAATTGAGAGAGAGAGAGAGAGAGAGAGAGAGAGAGAGAGAGATTTTTTAGCTGGTCAATGTTACCTTGCAAGCTTGGTCAATGTTTGATGGGTTTGCCTCAACAACGTAGAACTTGTTCGCCTAGAAGTAAATGAGTCCCATTTAAATCTTTCAAATCATAATTATATTTTAAAAAGTTATGCATGAATGCAATCTCAATAGGAGCTACTTTCTTCTCAAATGATGAAAAAAAGGATTTGCTTCCTCATCCTAAATTTTCATCCATCCAAGGGTTTCCAACTCGCCCTATGAGTTATGTATATATACATATATATATATGTGTGTGTGTCTGCGTGTTAGGGGGTCAATATTACCCCTATAAGCTTGGTCAAGTCCCATTCAAATCTTTCAAAACATAATTATATTTTTCAAAGTTATGTATGAATACAATCTCAATAGCAATTGCCTTCTTCTCAATTGATGATAAGACGGATTTGCTTTATCATCCTAAATTTCTTTTCCTTGAACCTTGAGCTTGGATGACATAGGGATTTTATGAATATGTGGATGAATATAATCATCGAAATGGTGGGGCTGTAGGCGACGATAGTCTATATTTCCTAAGCATGCGCATAGATATGGGATGTGCACGACGCGTATGCGTATATCAGCTGATCTAGGTAGCATCTGGACTTCAGGCCGGGGGGGGGGGGGGGCCTCATCACCAATGATATGGGGAGAGCGAGTCTTTCGCCTGAACCGGGGCAGGACTCTGTCAACTGTGTCAACCATACGCCGCTTCCGCTAATCCATATATTACGACTCTGTGGTATGGTTGCCAAGTAGGTGTATTCATCTACAGTACACACAGGGAGACAGCCCCGCGCTCTCTCTCTCTCTCTCTCGGAATACTGTAAGCTTGCTCAGTTATTAACGTAGATTTACGAGCGATACTGGAGCAGCTCTAACGCTACTTATGATGATACACTCTAGTGCCCTAGCTGTAGTTCTTCTAGGGCTAGTAGTAGCGGTGAATAATTGGAATATCGGCTGCCAGCTGGCTTCGGCAGCGCCTATCCGCGCCCCAGACCTCAGGCGATGCCAGATGGCCGAGGACAAGTCCGTGCCAGGCCCGCCCGTACTGACGCTTTTCTTCAACTGCTGCCTGCCGCTACCGCCCGATGGCCGCGTGGTCGATTTCAGCTTCGCCGGCCAATCACATAACAGCGCGCCTCGCGTCCGGAGGCCCGCCCACACCGCCAGCGAGGCTGACGTGGCCAGGTACAGGAAGGCGTACGAGCTGATGCGGGCCCTGCCGGCGGACGACCCCCGCAGCCTACCCACCCAGGCCAACGTCCACTGCGCCTTCTGCAACGGCGCCTACATGCAATCCGGCGCCAGCAACATCACCCTCCAGGTGCACTTCTCGTGGCTGTTCCTGGCCTGGCACCGCTGGTACCTCTACTTCCACGAGCGCATCCTGGGCAGCCTCGTCGGGGACCCGGACTTCTCCCTCGTGTTCTGGAACTGGGATAACCAGCTCACCGGCGCCGGCGCCAACGTCATGCCCGCCATGTTCGCTCTCGACACTTCTTCCTCCCTCTACGACCCCAAGCGCAACCCGGCCCATGCGCCACCCGCTCTCGTCCGCCTCAACCCCCTCTCTAACACCACCAACAACTCGCTCATCGTGCAGGAGAATCTGAATGCGATGTACCAGTCTGTGGTGACGGCTTCCTCTCCAAACCTTTTCTTCGGGGGTGCTTACAGGTACGAAATATTCAGTACTCCATTGGGAACCGAGCTGCATGAATTTTTCACCTCACATGGCTCCTACTTAGGGCGTCTGTTTGGACAAGGTGAGAGTCCATCATGGTCTTTGTTTGGACGAGGTAAGAGTCCACGGTCTTACGGTTTAGGCCGGGTAGAGAGACTCGTTTGGAGGACTTTGGACAAGGTAAGTCTAGGGTGTGTGTTGCTAAGGGCCTTCCCACACACTAGCTGGGTGAACCCATGTGCATTTTAATGCCTCTTCTTTCATTACAAGCTTGCATGGGTAAACTAAGCCCCTCTTTCTTCAACTTGTCCTTCAAGTACAAAGTTATTCATTTGGAAGGAATCATAGATTCAATATTTTTTACTAATGGGCTAACAAAGGCCTTGTAACATGCCCAAGGTTGATTTGTTGAGAATGTGTCAAGGAGAACAAAAAAAAAACAAAAAGGGACCACCATCACCCTCAATAACCTTTTAGCTTAGAGGCATTTCCCATCTCTTCAATATCCATTTAGCTAGTGAAAAGCCATGGTGCTTTAAAATGAAAACATGTCCTTCAAGTCTAAAAAGCCGTGTAGCCCTTCAATTGTCCTATCAATGTGGTCAATTAATAATATTCTGCTAGGGTGTGCCTCTTCCAAGTGGTTCTCCCTATCTACCAATACCTCAAATTCAACAATTTAAAGGTCCATAAAAGTGAGTCATGCGAGCTCGCTCATGTCCACCTTAACAATTAAATTTGTAGCCCCAACATGCTAATTGTCCAATGTGCTTCCTTTTCCCCTATGCATATGTGCTATAGATTGATGGATTAAGTTCACACTTTATTTGGCCAATGTTTCCTACACAATCAAGGTGCATGCCAAAATCTATCCACAATTACCAACATGTATTAGGCCTCAATTAGTTATATATTTGCTTCTCGTTTATTATAGTTTTAGTTATTTAGGGTGGGCTCAAACATGTTCGGATTTCAGTTTTGTGCAAATGTGTCTAGCATACTTGTCAAAAGAAGAAAAACCTAGAAAAAAGTAGGTAGACATCTCCTTGCACCTAGACAAGAGTATCAGTGTTCCTAGATAAGAGGTCAATATTAGGCTTTTTGCATCAAATCTTGTGCTATTTGTGGGGGGAGGGAGATGATGTCCCAAGTGGCCTACAACAATCACTTGAAATATTTAAGAAATATATGGTGTATAATATTTGGCAACTTTTTGTGAACCATGGGAGGAATGGGCATGGATTTCTCACCAAGTTCATTTTGCCTAGTGTAAACCCACCCTATTCTTATATGTTTAAGTGTGTATCATACATTAGTTATTTATTAGTTTCTTATACAAAGGCTATTCATTGTGGGTTAGGTGCTACTAATAATAAAGATACAATGAGGTTGTATCGGCTAGGTTTAACTTTTTTGACTTTGTGTTTCCTTGTTGTTCAATGTAGGATTGGCACAAACGACTCCAACTCGACTGTCCTAGATGCCCCATTAGGGGGGCAGCTTGAGAACGGGGTACACAATGCCATTCATTTTTGGACAGGAGACCCTAGCCTAGAGCTATTCCAGGACATGGGGACCTTTAGCACGGCCGCTCGCGACCCTATCTTCTTCGCACACCATAGCAATGTGGACCGACTTTGGGAGGTGTGGCGCTCCATCCCAGGGGGCATGCGCAAGCCCCCAAGCGACCCTGACTTCCTCAATGCCGAGTTTGTGTTCTATGATGAGAAGGGCCGCTTGGTGCGCGTCACAGCCCGTGATGCATTAGACACACAAAAGCTAGGTAAATAAGAGCTTTTTGAAATTTGACATTTTGCCATGTGAGAAAAAGGACTCTTTTGACCGTGAGAGTGTTGAACATCATGAGCTTTTTTAAGGGGAAAATGACATATCTAGCTAGGTGCAATAAGGGGCATGGGGTCGTTGGCCCCTAAACCCATGAGCCCTATCACACCTAGCTAGGCATGTGGTCCCTTCCTGAGCTCTCTCTTATCCCTTGCTTTTCCTCGAGTCTTCCAACATCATGAGCTTCTCCTCACGAGGCGCTACATACTTAGTTAGGTGTGGTTAAGGGCATCCCCCTACCCCCAACCACACCTAGCTAGGTATGATGCCCCTCTCTCAGAAAAGCTCATGAGAGAAGCTCACGATGTTCTTGTAATTCATAAGGAGGGAATCACAATGGGAATTTGTTTTTGCTTTTAGGTATCACCTACCAGCCCGTAAGGAGAGGTGATAACCTGTGGCTCAATTTCAATCCTCAGCCTTCCTCAACTGGCAACTTAGCTTCCGTTGCAGCAGCCATGGGCGTGCAAGAGGTTGGCCCAGCTTCGTCGACACACAATAGTCCAACTATTGATCTAGGTCAGAGACTCGCTGCCCTCGTAAGGCTCCCTCTTGCGAACAATCATCAGAGGCAATCACAGCTTGACAAAGTGCTAGTCATACAAGGGGTGGAGCTCGTTAGAGACCGTTTCGTGCAGCTGCTCGTCTTCCTCAACTTGCCAGACGCGGACCGCAACACTCCCATCTCCGGTGCCGAGTTCGTCGGCAGCTTCAATGTGGTGCCTCGGTTTGATCACAAGCGCCTGTTGACGAATGTGCGACTGGAGATTGGTGATAACCTCAGACGCATCGGCATCCAGAATGACCCGCTTGTTGTCATCACCATTGTCGTCAAAACACTAGCCCGCTACTCTGGTGTGGACGTTAAAATGAGAGGGATGGAGATCATTTACCAATAACTTCAAGTTCAACTGACAATAAGCTAAGCCTTGCACGTCGTTCCCTTTCGTCTTTTCTTGGAATTTCTAGATGCAATATTCCTTCATCTGCCTAAAGATGAAGTAGGCAGATGTAGGCGGATGAAGGAATATTTTGACCACATACCCAAAAAGAGAAACAACAACTAGAGGCACAATTATGATAGCAATGTATGAAAACTCCAATGATGGTTTGGATTAAACTTGTATTTTATAGATGCCAAGTGACAATAATAAACATGTTGGTGCATTTTGACCATGATAGACATTTTTAGCAAACAAAAATAATACCTTATAATTGGGGACATAGTACCAAAATTTGAGCATGATGGGCATTTTAAGCATAGAAATAATAAATATATTAGAATTAGGGATATATTACTAAAAGTGAACATACAAATTTTAAGTTTATCTTATTATAGTCATAGTACAATATATATTAAATCTAGGCCCCTTGGAAATTTTCAATTAGGCAATACCACAAGCTTTAACCTAAGCCTATTATGTGAAGTTGATAAGCTCCTCCGCTTAATTGATATGTTTTGCTACATTAATAAGAAACCCATTATCATCTACGTGTCAATTGGTCTAGAAATATACTAAATGTTAATGCTTTATAGATAACATAAGTCAAACTGAGCCCTTCACACACAATTTAAGCAACATGCAACCAAACAATTACAACATAACAACCATACCTATTTTCCTTAATAAAAGCCATACCTTTCATGCATGCTCTCAATAGTTATGATACAATGTTATATTTGGGGGGGGGGGGGGGGACTAAGGTTGCAATTGCATGCAAAAAACTATTTAGCACACTCGTGACTCTAGAAATCCAATATAAAGATCAGAGTGAGAGTGGACTCATAGCTTAATCACCATTATCTTGGAGCCTTGAATCCAAAAGAATCAGAGTGTAATAGGTTATCCTAAGGTTATACAAGAGTACTATTTACATGTGATCATTCGGGTAGGTTATCCATCAATGTAGGTCAAATACCACCTAGGGTTGGCCAATGTAGATCATGCCATGTATATTCATGTGTTACCACAACATTAGATGCTAGATTGTGAAAGATATAAAATGCCCCTCAAATGAATATGTAGGTATCACCAACCTCACCAAGAAAATGAGAGAATTGTGTCTATGCCACAAATTGATCTATTAATGCCTATTACAAGGTCTTGTAAATCCATTAACCCATAATCTTCACTTCTTTATACCATATGATCACATTTTGTGAACAATGAAGGGTATTGACGGAAAAGGCTAAAATTTGTACTGGCAAATAAGCTACTTTATATTGAATGCATGCAATAATTTCTTTGAAAGCATGGTTACCAATATTTCATGTTTGTATGCAGTAAGATATTAATGAAAAAATGGTGGGTAGCTCTAATATAATCAAGTCAAACGCCTATTTACTGCTATCAACTAACTTGTTAGTCAAGTACCTACCTCTCATATACATTGCTAATATTAGTCCAATTAGAAGACTTTATCAAAGTCAATGTCAATATGGTAGATATGATATATAGATCAAGTGCCTACAAGTGGATATCTGTCTTTTCAAGATTGTAAATAACACATGTGTGTATGTGTGTGAGCTAAGGAGATAGAAATTGAAGGAGGGACATAGGAAAACAACCACCATCAAGCATTAGTAACCCTTTACATATTGTGTGTATGTGTGAGCTAAGGAGATAAAAGTTGAAGGAGGGACATAGGAAAACAACCACAATCAAGCATTAGTAACTCTTTACATGACTTGTAATTTGCATTGTTAAGACATTCGTGCTATAGATCAAATCCATTATTCCAATAGCAACACCAATAATGGTATGATTACTTAATCAACACCAAGGCATTATCAACCGTATTACATTTAGAAGAGTTGACATGAGATGTGCTCAATATTGCTATGTCAATGATGTTTAATGTGACCAATATTGCTAGGTCATTGATGCTCAATATTGCTAGTTCAGAGATGCTCAATATTGCTAGTTCAGATATGCTCAATATTTCTAGGTTAGTAATGCTTAGTGTGACTAATTATTGCCAAGAAGAATTTGAGCTCCACCTAGGCTCTACCTCATCTCCACAACTGCACCATCGATAAATGTGAAGGATTTTGTAGCATACTTATAATGAAGGGGGGGAATAATATTTTTAGAAATAAGTGAAAATGCACCACCCACATTGGCATGGGTATATAAGATGCAAAATGCGTTTTTTTTTTCATCATTCAATCATATACAAGTCTTTTTCATCTCTCCCAATCTTCTACATAGTTCTTACATGGCTTCTTGCTCCTTCTCTCTCTTCTTTCTAATTTTCGCTCTCCTTCTAGTCTTCACTCTCCCGCTTTTTCATTTTCTCTCTCCTCTTCAAAACCATTCCTTACAATTGGTGGCAAAGCTTAGGCCTTTGATCCATTTTCTCTTACTTTCTTCCATATCCATTTTCCTATTTTCCATTTCAAACAATCTATAGTAGTATGTACAACAGGTATAGGCCATTAGAGTACATGCTAGTGACTAGTATACCTTTCACAACTAGCAATGATTATCTATGGAGCCATTCACAAGAGGACTAGACAATATGGTAGGATCAAGGTTAAACAATTGATCCATCAATTACAAAGCATTTTGGGAAAAGAAGCTTTAGTAAAGTTAGAATGGATATTTAGTCTTTGTTACTTTTGAGACATGCTTCTTTTCCCCTTTAAATCTTCTTCAAGCTTTCATGGATATTTCAGCCTCCTATCTCATCTTCCATCACTCCAAGATTGAATGGTTTGTTGAGAGATATTTTAGAGATCATTTTCCTTAAGAGCATAACCAATGTCTAGTGTTGATTAAGAGAGGTTGAGGATAGTATTCTAAAATTTACGATGTAGATTGTGTTAGTTTTAATAGCTCTCATACTTCATTGTAATCATTGATCTTCCTCATGCACATTGTCATTGAAACATTCTTTTTCTTGGAAACATATTTAACAAATATTTGAGACCTATTTTCGCACTATTCCTAGCATTTCCTTAATAACAAAGTATCCATGAAAGCTTGACATCAAACTGCAACTTTCATCAAGAAAACTTCAAATCTTGCTTTTAAAGTCCATTGGAGCCAGGAAAGACCTACCAAGGTTTCTTGAAGATTGAAGACATTAGAGCCATTCTTAAGTTTGCATCTTTAAAGCACAAATTGGAAAATTACTTGTATCAACTTGTGGTTTTTTCCAATCCTATTGCTAAGCTATTGTCCATTTGCTTAGAGAGATCTCATAATTAGTTAGAACTTAAAATCTATTCTCGATTAGATAAATTGATCTAGTAGTGAAATCAATGAACTAAAAGGTTTTTTGATTGCATACATGCTTGAAAATTCAATCAAGAATGGATTACTATTGAGTTTTTAAATCCCGATTTCCTAATCATTGATTTGTGTGTTTTGAAAATTTTCATAATGAGAGAGTGAGTATACATTTAAAATCACTTAATCACCAATTATAGATATACTCTTTACCCTAATCCTCATTGACATTCATTCATTTCCCTATTGCCTTTCAACTTTTTCCATTTGCATACTTTTTAGAAATCTTAGAATTGCCCAATGAATATGATTCCCATTGACATAAAAGGTTGATATAGAGGAAGATAGTTGGACAAAAGAGAGGATATCCTCATTTACTATCAAAGATCCTAAAGGCCTACGACAAGCCAACCCAAGGTGGAACTTTGCAAAACCCTCGGTGATTCAAAGCCCATACAGGTGCCATTGACCACCATTAGATCCCTCACCACAGGTAGAGCGATGGGTGGAGAATCGATATTGAAGTGTCTCTTGAAGATTCAAGGCAGTATAGATTTAAAAAAAGCATTCAGAGGTCAAAATAGGGCTCTTATATGTTAAACTTGAGTGTAGGACTTTTTTAAATAGCCACAAATTTGGTACCACCTAATTTTCTATCTTGATTCCAATGGAAATATTAAGCACTCATTGAGAAGAAGATATTGTCACCTTGGATTTGATTCAAAAAGTGTAGCAATTGGAGATCAAAACAAACAATTATAGAGTGCATATTTTTGAACGCACAAGAGTTGTAGAAAAACTCTAATTGAATCTTACTATATTAGTAAACACTGTAAGGTGGTCTTGTGGAGGACAACACCTAGTCTGGTAGGGAATAGAGGAAAGACTAAAGCCCAAGATGACCTATATAAAAAAATAAGAGATTTTAAAGTTTAGAATAGTCCCATTGAGCAGATTCAAGAAGAACCCCAACCTAAAGGAGACTATATAGTATGTCACCAAAAGGAGATTTTAAAGTTTAGAATAGTCCCATTGAACAGTCACAAAACACGGCATATAGTATGTCACCATGAGTTAGTGTTAAGGATGGATCAAATGACTCTATCCAATACCATAACTAAAGATTCCATTGACAAACTCACATACCAAATTTCTCAATTAGTTGCAACTTGGAATTGAAATGGTAGAGAAGGAAAATAAAGAGATTGCCATTGCGTACCAACCCATAGCAATGTATCAATGGCAAAACTAGCATACCACATAGCCAATATGAAGTTGGGGAATGCTTACGATTCAATGAAGAGCCAATTGAGAGTACTCATACGGTAAATTGTCAAGGTTTAAGGAGCCAAGTGCCTATGGGCATATATCATCCAACTTTTGGAAGGAGTTTCTCAAATAATGAAGACCCAAATGATAGATGCTTAGATCAATAATAGTGGATAACTATGCATTAATAAGAGGGATTTGCCTAATAAAATAGTAATTTCCAAGTAGATCCAGCAATCATATTCACCATTTGACTTACAAGAGTGGACCAAAAAGTTGGAGTCCTACACTTTGACATTTATCCAAGATTGGACACACTTTGCTATACTTCATTTGGAAGGATTCACTCACACTTGGTGCTGATATGTAAAAAGGGTAAAATTATCCCATACATGATTGGGGACATTTCAAAGTCCCTTGTTGAGAAGAAGAAATTGGCAAGAAGATGGTATGGCCTTCAACGAAGGAATATCATGGTTTGGGAGTATGTGAATTAGTTATTGAACTTAACAATGTACATGGAGAGCATCAGTGATGATTCCAAGTGCCACAAATATATTTGTGGCCTAAAATCAAGCTTATCGATGGATTGTTGAGAAATAGACAAATGATGTATGCTCCAAGAGGAGCTGTCCTGAATCCCATATGCACAGTGAGGAGAGTGGAACAACTCAAAGCCTATAAAGCATTGTACTTGACTATGAAATGAACACAATATCATGATGCTTTGTACTTTCAGTTAAGTGTCTGTCATTGTCGATTCTACACAATATTTGTTTATGAGTCCAAGCTAATCTATCTTGGAACCTAATTCACTTGTGTAATAGTTTGTCTCTACTTGTCCATGTCATTATGAACTTGGTTTATATCTTTGATCCACCATAGCTTGTGTCATGTCCTAGATCCACATCATTTAACATGGTATCAGAGCCCAGTTGGGCATGGCACAACTCACACTCTGAATCTCTAGTCTCCCTTCATCTCTGGTGATCTCTAACCAGCCCACATTCAGCTCATATCTTCAGTTTCAACTTCAAATCTCAGTTGGACCTTGTGGCAGCCATAGCCAGCATCACCCTGTCATCTTAAAGCTCCTGTATCTCACTCCACATACCAAATCTCTCTGAGCTTCCTTCTGGAAAGTTGTTCCCCACCTCACAAAGCTTCTCTGTATCACATCAATCCATGAGATTTGGCTATCTGGACCTCAGCATTGTCACTATTGTCAGTTGCTGCCATAGCCCCAGTTTGTGGCCTGCAGGACATACCTCACTTTGAGCTCTCATATCTCTCAAACTAGGCAATATTTCAGTGTGCTTTCTTCAGGAGGATTGTTCTTCTACTCAAGGAGCTTTTGCCTATCACATCTAAGCCTGACATTGGATACTTACAAGCCTGGCATTGCTGAATTCCGACGTCGCTGCCATAACTGCGCCTGGTTGAGTTTCGCTGATCTGCGCGCATACTGTTGTACCCGATCTTGATGATTTTCATGGGGCTCTTGTAGAGCATGGAGTAAGCTACATTTCCATAAAAAAAAGTTTTCAAAATGATCAACTCTAGCTCTAGATATCTGGAAAAACCCTAATCCAAGAAGCCATAGCCATCAAGGTGCAAGCTCATTTTTTCTTCAATTTCTCATTCCCTTCAACTTAGGGCACACACTGCCACTTTTATCTGAGTTTGAACTCAGTTCCCAGCAAGATTAACACTTCAAATCAACAAGCAAGAAGAAGATCAAGCACCGACATTCAATACTAAGCTCAAGAATAGTATCTATTGATACTCAACTAGTGTCAGTTGACACTAACCTCCTTGTGACACTTCACAAATCCCCCTTGCTAGTCTTTTCTCAGTTAATTGGAGCTGCTCAACATGGCAGAACTTGAGCAAATAGCAAAGTTCAATGGAGAAGGCTTCCATGCCGGGAAGGAAAAGATCATGTACCACCTGATGCGAAAGGACTTATGGGACTTGTTTGAAGATGATGCAGATAACAAGAAGGAAGATGATGAAGACGGGTTCGTTGAAGAAGGCCAGTTCAAATCCAAAGAATGGAAGAAGATGAATAATAAGGCACTAGGCATCATTGCTTGGGGATTAAGTGATGATGTGCTACATCATTTATCTGGCATTAGAAATGCTAAAACCGCCTGGGAGGAATTTGATAAAATGTTTGGTACTCAAGCAAAGAATTCAAAGGTAAAACTTCTCATGCAGTTTTATAAACTGGATATCAAAGACAGTGCTTCTATGACCATACACATTAATAAGTTTAAGAGTTTAAAAACTCAACTTGCATCTCTTAAAAAGAATATTGAGGAAGATGAAGCAATAGCCGTACTGCTTGCAAGTGTAAACAAGGATCCATATGAAAATCTTGTGTCCACTTTGAGTAATGTTCCAAGCCTCACACTTAAATATATTGAGCACTCACTACTCGATGAAGAAGGCAAAGTAAAAACCAAGAATGCAAAAGACAATGTCTCATCATCTAGGGACAATCTTTTGTACACCAAAGGAGCTATTGGACCTAAAGGAAGAGGTCGAGGATTCATCAACAACAATAACAAGGATCGGATTACATGTCACTATTGTGGTAAGACTGGCCATGTAGCCAGTGAATGTTTCCACAAGAAGAGAGCCCAACAATTGCAAAGTGATCATCACCAGAACAAATTCATGGAAGAAGGAGAAGAAGAAGAATATGCTTCCACTACCATCAACAACTCTGATAGATTGTTTTGAAGAACTTTCATTGTATCTTTCATATGTTTTTCCCATAGTGGATCTTTCTTTTCCTTAGTGAATTTGATTTGTACAACCCTTGCCAATATGTAAAGTCTCAAGCTTTAACTTGACTAGGCTGCCTATGAGCTAGTCTTCCGGGCCATGTTATCATGAAGTGGGGGCAAAAGCCAGCAAGTGTAGGGACTCATCATTTGAGTGGGGGTGTTGAGAAATAGACAAATGATGTATGCTCCAAGAGGAGCTGTCCTGAATCCCATATGCACAGTGAGGAGAGTGGAACAACTCAAAGCCTATAAAGCATTGTACTTGACTATGAAATGAACACAATATCATGATGCTTTGTATAATTCACTTGTGTAATAGTTTGTCTCTACTTGTCCATGTCATTATGAACTTGTTTTACATCTTTGATCCACCATAGCTTGTGTCATGTCCTAGATCCACATCATTTAACATGGATGCATGGCACAAAACCCTACACTCTTTTCCAAAGCAAATGAAGTTCTAAAGAGATACACATGCAAATATAGGAGGGATACTAAAATTTAGCAACCTTACCAAAAAAGGAAATTAAAAGAATGGGTGATAAGGAGAAAATTATGGAGTATCCAATATGCCTATTAGCACCTTAAGAGTGCCAATCTACCCTTCATTCAATGCATCCAAGCAAAAAAGCAATTTCAGGCTAGTATTTAGCCATAGATAAAAAAATAAGCAAGCAAAAAATAGACCAATTTCTTCTCCATCTCAAGGCAACCAAATTTTTATACCAATGGATCTCTTCAAGGAAAGGAAGGATCTGGTTTATGCTTTAACGGTGGGAAAAACTACATGCTTGACTATGTAGCCAAATGTATTCACAAGAACGATAAGGTGAATAGTATGCTTCTCATTGAAGTACATGCTTGACCATATGACCAACTATAGTCACAAGAAGGCCAAGGTAAATAGTAAGTTTTTCATTGAAGAGTTGGGTGATGAAGAAGAGGAATCCAATGTGCTTGATCATGCTCAAAGTTTCAAGATGGTAATGACCACAATGAGTTTTATTGGCCAACTTCTCTTTTGACCTAGGTGGACAAATACCATTTAATCCGAGTGAAAAAGAGTTTGATAAGCTATTGGGTGTTCCTAATTTAGCCTATTCCATCTCCATGGATGCTTGGATAGGTTAAAAGAGCCTAAACACACTTTGAACTTAGGCAGTGTTCATGGTAAAGTTGTTTACGTTGTGGCTCTAATAGTGAAAGTACATATAGATTCATTAATAAGCAAGCAATGGATTGGTTGAATTGATTTCCCACTTATTTATATCATCCCATAAAAGTGTAAGTAGTGAATGGAGATTAAAAAATTAACACCAAATATGCCTAGAAGTCTCTTTACACTTGTTGAAAACTATGTGGCATTGGTGGATCTAATAACATTGTAAATGGATCACATTGATGTTGTTTTGGGTTATAATGTGTTAAGGCATATAGTAGGATCACTATAGACTTTTCTTAGCTCTATATGGAGTTTACATGGGATGAAAAGTTGATACATATTGAGGGAGTCAAAGTAGAGTAGATTTTTAGCTTATTACAATAAAGCAACTCCAAGGAGTTCAAAAAGAGGTACCACATCTTTTTCTTGCATTCCAACAAAGAAAGTACAGAGTATTTCTAGAATTAGCAAAGAAAATAGCCCTTAGAGGATTATTGGAAGAGTAACAGGAATTATTTTAAGTTCCAACATCCCTTTCACCTAAGAGAGTAGTTAATCATCCTATTAACTTGGAACCTAACTCAAAGCCCAACAATAAATATGCATATAGACTCTCCAAATGTGAAAGAGAAGAGGTGGTTAAGCAAATCGAGGATTTTTAGGAAATGGGGTTCATAAAGCCAAGTTCTTTTCCATACATTTCACCAATTTTATGGGTAAATAATAAAAATGGCATCATTTGGATATGTAATGATTACTAGGATATCTAAACAAGATCATAACAAAAAGTAGGCACCCCATTCTAATGATTGATGACTTGTTGGATGAGTTGAATGAAGCCAAATATTTCACCATGATAGACTTGAGATCATGCTACCACCAAATTTGAATGAGAGGCTAATGAAGTGAAGACAACATTTAGGACTAATCAAGGCCTATAGCATTTCTTTTTTATACCATTCAAATCAACCGATATCCTAGCCACCTTTGAAAGCTTAATGAATAGAATTTTACACCCTTTCCTCTTCAAGTTTGTGCTAGTGTTCTTTGATGACATCCTCATTTACATTAGTAAGTCAATAAAGGAACATCTCATGCACATAAGGAAGGTGTTTGATATCTTGAGGGAGCATGAATTGTTTATAAAGGAGAGAAAGTACTTATTCATACAAATAAAAGTGGAGTATTTGGAACATATTGTGAGTAAAGAAGGCATAAAGTCTAGTCCAACAAAAATGTAAAGCATTCTTTTTGGGTGCCTTGCTAATGCAAGCTTCAATAACTCAAAAAAGTTCACAATTTAGCACCTAATTGGTTTTCTTTGACTTCTCAAATAAGTTCACTACTTAATGGCTTACTTTGGCGCCTAACTTGGTTTGCCCTGACTTCTCAAAGAACTTCACCATTCAATGTGATGCTAGTGAAGAGGCATATGTATTGTCTTATTCAAGACCATGGGTTTATTGCCTTTAAAAGCTAAAAGATGAATGTGAAACAATACAAGAAGTAATTCAAAGAAACTAGAAAATTGGCCTCAAATGAGTGAGGTTCTATGCCTCTCTTTGTAGACCTTGCTTTGAGCACATCTAGCATTGATCAATGTGAAGTTAACTACTCTATCAATGTCTCTCATTTTGTGGTGGCAAGGATTCCAATGGGGATTTAGTAGTCTCCATCTAGGCCGTCAACAAATATTTACCTTTGGAAAAAATATTTGCTTGCTCAATTTGACCACTCTTGTGGCCTCCAATTTTTGTTGATAGTTTTATAAAGCTTGCTTGTCTATATGTACTTTCCTATCAGCATCGTTTGCTTATCAACAATTTTATTTTTGCTACCTCTGCATGATATAGCACATTATTCACATGTGGTAAATCCTCAACTTAAAGTAGTCTCTCTCAAGGTAACTCACATATTTATGAGTGACCCCCCTAAGGATCAAGGTAATAATGGATCTCACACCACCCACTAGCTACTACAAAGGCATATCCAATGTTTTCTTGGACATAATCACTATTATCACCACTTTGTGTTGAATTATGCTTCCGTAGCAAGACCTCTTTACAAATTTCTAATTTATTGGCAATAGATAGATGAACATCATGCTTCCTACAAAGCTTTGAAAAAGGCACTCATGACATCATCCATTTCATGAGCTCCAAATTGGACAATTACCGTCCACGTGCATATCGATGCATCCAAAATCATAATTGGAGCTATGTTGTGCCAACGGAGTGAACATAATATAAATTTCCATGTGTGCTTTACTAAGTAGACAGCTCATCAAAGCTAAAATGAATTACTCCACAATAGAATGAGAGGAATTAGTGATGGTGTAACCATCAAGAAGTTTTGAAACTACTTGTTGGCTACCCCATTCACATTCATCGTAGACCATTAGACACTACTTTATTTAGTCAACAAGGCTTGCACCATGGGTCCCATTACTAGATGGCTTCTACTTCTACTACAATTTGGTTTCGCAGTGGTCCTATGCAAGGGGAAGCAGCACTCTATTACGAACCATATGTCTCATGTCACATGTGAAAAGGAAGTATTTCTGGTGTTGATAATAATCTCATGAATGTCCATTTTTTTTCGTTTTTAGCAAGAATCTCAACTAGTTAATGCAAAACTTACACCTCATTGGGTGGATGACATTGTCCAGCATGTCTCACTAGTTTTCTAATTAAGGTCTGACCCTATCAAATGATTGTCAATCAACTATATTGATTAGGGCAAGACTGTCTTGCTCATAGATACATTTGTGAGCATAAAATCAAGGGTGTGCTGCAAGAAGTACATAGAGAAATTGCACAGGGGCACTTTGACATAAACATCACAAGAAAATACCTATATTCTCAATTGTGGTGGTCCACTCTTTTGAGACGAAATTTGTCTTATCAAATACCATGAAGAGTATCAGCGCACAAAACTTCTAATCAAAAAGGGAAAAATGGAACTCTCCCCTATAATTGCTACTGCCCCTTCAAAAAGTGGGGGATAGACTTTATGAGACCCTTTAGCCCTAACATTCAGTATTCGCAAGGATGCTACATTATCATAGAACTAATAACATGAAAAAGTTGGGGAAGAGGAGGGCCACCAAAGATGGCTAAGTTCTTGTGGGGGCAGGTCATGTCACACTTGGTCTACTCCATTGAGATTGTTAGTGATGACCAAGTAACTCATTTCCTCAATGAAGTTATTAAACATCATTTGTCTACATTCTTAGTCCTACATTGAAAGTCTAGTCCCTACTATCCATAAGAAAATGGCCAAGAAGAAGCAACAAATAAAATTTTGGTTATCATGTTGACAAAAATTGTCTTCTTCTAGATTGAATTGGGATAATAAGCTTAGGAGTATACTTTGCTCTTATCAAATAGCCTATAAAACATCCACAAACCAAACACCTTACAAGCTAACTTATGGGATTGATAGGGTTATACCACAGTCAAGTTCCTTATTCCAAGTCTTCTTATCGCAATTCAAGAAATATTGGGAAGGTACAAAATCTTGGACCAAACACCTTACAAAACTTGAACACTTAACTAAAGTATGAATACTCGCAACTCAGGCCCAAAGCCAGATGAAAGGATTGGTTTGATAAATACATCAAGTAATGATCCTTTGAGAAAGGTGATATCATGCTATTAAAATCATTTAAAGGCCACAAGTAGAAACTTAAGTTTGGAGGCCTTTGATCTTACTGTGTCTTTACCATTAGCAGCATATGCAACAAAGAGTTAAAAACCTTGGATGGACAAAGGATTGGCCACTTCAATAGAAGTCACATTAAAATCTACAACCTCTAGGACATTATTTGCACGAGCCACCAATGAAGGAGCTCGAGGTTCTTATACAAACTAATCCCAGAAAATCACAAAAAAATATTTTTCTAACACTTTGTTGATTTTTTGTACATTTGGAGGTTTGAAATAAAGAAGAGGGTGGGAACAACCTCTTGGGAAATCCAAGAAATCACTAGGTGGAAATATTTCATGGATCGGTTTACCAAGGAGGGGTGAAGAGTAAACATCAATAGAGGAAGGTGAAGGGAAAATATGTATTGTGAAAAGAAAAGACATGAAATGGATTTGGAGCCATTCAAAGGGCATGTGAGGCTCATAATTTCATGGCTTTGGAGCCTTATGATAATTCAAACAAATGGGACCCTTCTTGAAAGCATTAGTAGAAGAAAAATCAGGCACATGATTTTGTAAGATTTTTTAAAAATACTTCCACTCTGATACAAAAAAACTTTTCAACATAAAAGTTATGGTGTGTGAGATAAAGTTTCGGTTGGTATTTTTTTATAATTTTTTGGAGCTACGAGGCGGGAGATATGACCAAAATGGTGGACACCAACTTTTTCCAACTGTGGTGGAGACCACCTCTCAATTTTATACACACCCACACTTTCTTCCCCACACTTAACACTTCCATAAAACATTATTCATTAGACTCCCAAACCTTTCCCCTCTCTTCTCCTCTCTCTCAAGCTAATAAACCATTAGAATTCCCCTCCTAAATCACCCTCAAATCATCCTTAATTATAGTAGTAATGTATGAACTCTTACTACTCTCTCTCCATTATTGCTAGATATGATCTTATTTTATGAAGATTCTCTATATTTTTTTATAGGAGAGCTCTTGGACTCAAGCTATGGGAGGGAGAATGGAGACAACTCACCTATGATGAAACTTGATTAAGTACAAAATTGGTCAACAAAACATCTAGATGGAGCTTCCACATTGGTTGAACCGCCTTAATGCAGGTTTGGTGGTGTTAATTTCTATTCTATCTTAACCTCCTCCCTAAACACCCTCAAGGCCTATATAAAGAGGCATTCTCCTTTGTAATTTGCAAGAGAGAGCCAAGAGGCCTTCTTCAGCCCTATTGAGCCTTTCCCATTCTCTCTCATGAGCTTATACAGTTCATTCCCTTACTATAGCTTATGCATGCTTTACAATGTAATAAGCCCATGCTATTGGTGTCCATAGTGTGTATATTGGTTATATCTTGAGGGTTCTCCATCTCTTGTGCCCTCTTAAGTTTTATTGATCTATTTTTTGCACTTCTCTCTCTCTCTGTCTCTCTCTTAGTTTTTCTCTCTTCTCCCTCACAAGCTCCTCTCCCTCTTGCATAGCGTCCTAGTCCGCTCTTCTATGACTAGGTGGTGCCTTTACCTCATTCACTTTGTGGTAGAAGGGAGTTTGGCATAGTATAGAGACTGCTATACCAAATTTCTTTCGTCATAAATTGGTGCCCCCGCTGAGGAAATTCTCATCCACAATTCTCTACCTCCTTATGCAGGACAATACAACACATAGTGGTGCATCCTCTACAACAAGTGCTCCAAGTGGCTCTTCTCCAACGCCTTCACTAATTCTTTTTGAAGCTGGTCAAAGTCCACGGCTCCCACAATGGTCTCCCAAGTAAGCCCAAGAAAGGAAGTATGTCTATCGGATGACGGCACGTATGCGGGTAAAAGGTGTTCACATTAGAAATTCCATTCTCTCATAACGGAGAAAATCATGTTGCCATCAATTGCTAGGTTCTCATAATTGTGGTGAGTGTTTTGCAAACAAAGTAAAGGCCCTTTCGGGAGGTCCTCATCTCCAAATCATCAAATCCCTCTCTCTCTCTGGCCTAATCCACATCAAAGGATGACAACTATGCATAAACGGTGTGGAGTTTTGTAGAGGTGCAAAGTATGGAGACTACCTTCAACTGTTGCTAGCTCGAAGGTTGGATGCTGAAAAGGTGGCCATCACACCTTATGAAATATATGTCACCAAGGATGGACACACTAAGGCAAGAACAATCACTGGTGAGAAAATTCTCTGTATAGCAAAGTTGGTGGGTTCCAGAAAGAAACACTCTGGGAAAAATCCTTTATAATTTAAGAAAGTGCATTCCCTCTCCTCCCTTAAGTAGTCTCCACTTATGAATAATAATAATGGCCCGAATTTCTACACCTTCCACTCTGTACAAAACATCTGAGTTAATGTATGCATAAGTAGGAAGATTTTCTTCCAGCAACGTCTCGTCATGTACTTTGGGGCTGAAAGATTAAGGGAGATTCTTGTATCACTAGAACCTATAATCTTCCCAATGCTAGACTACAATGCATCCTTCAATGTACATGTATTTATTTTATTATAATAGTTTTTCATGAATCACTACGAGTTGTATGGACCAATCCAACCTCTTGCTATGCAAACTGTGCATATTGTAGCTAGCACGAAGCTTAAATTCCAAGGCATTATTAGAAGCATACTGGGGCCTAGACGTCTTGATGAAATCAATGCATTTGTGAACCCATTCATCCTTACCCTCATAAAATACAACTTAAGTCTAGATGTGTTCATCTTTGTACTCTACTAAGGCAACATGGCATTTCCAAGCTTCTTTGGGCGCAATGGAGAAAATGCAGTGGATTTTTTGGACAACCTTGAGATGGCCTTCCTTTGTCTTTGGGAGGGATGATGAAGCATTAAACTTGAGGGCTTTTCCTTTGGTGCTCAAGAAAGAAGCTAGAATGTGGTTCCAAACTCTAAATCCGGCCCAAAGAGCTGAATGGGAGGGATTGAAGCTAGTTTTCTTGTAGAGATTTCAACAAACTAACTCAGCTGAAGAGTTATGGAAACGGCTTTTGGCCCTCCATCAAAGTGATCCTTATGGTTATGTAACTTATGAGGAGGAAGGGTTTTTGAAGCTTTGGGGGCAGTGGTCAGACTCACTGAATCCTGGTGAGAGAGCTCCAAGCTGCCTTCAAAAGGATCGATTTATTTCAGGTTTGTACCCCTTGCTCAGGGAGAAGGTAAAGGTGAAATTTCCAAACACTTTTGAAGATGCTTTGAGAATCATTAGGGAAAAGAATAGAAAGAGTCTCTACCAAGCCCAAGCTAGCCAAGCAGTTTTGGGAACCAACATCACAACTCTGGAGGCCTCTCAAGTTCCCCCAAATGTATCTAATGCACCAGGCCTTGTTAGAGGTCAAGAAGACATGATCCAACAAATAAACAATCTTGCTAATCAACTAGAGGGTTTGAGAGGGAATCTTATGCAATGTGCAAGAAGACCTATCGAGGGGAATGGTGGGAATCGACCACAAATGCGGTGACAAGCAAGGGAGATGTTGTGTTACAACTGTGGAGAAAATGGACATGGCATGTACAATTGTCCTCACCCTAGAAGATATGATCACCCTGCCAAAGGTCCTCGACAACAAGTAAGCCCTCCTCGTGCTAGGATTCAAGAGCAAGACCAGTCCGACCTGCAATTTTACAACCACCTTATGTTCAAGCTGAAACCCCTGCTGTTCAACCAAATGTTAATGTCATAAAAATAGAGGAGGTGGTCAGGGATAGAAGGCTCCAAGAAGAAATAGCGAGAGGTAAGATGAAGGTAGCTATAGTAGAGACCATGCCTATCAAGTGGGTACGTGTCCAAACTGAGGCAAGCAAGGAAGAAATCAATGAGGCAAGTACATCACGAGCACCTAGAGATGAAGGGAAGAAGAGAAAGACTCGAACTAGGTCTAAAATTGATATCTTCGACTTCCCTTTGGGTTCTCGGATACAACCTTATGATCTGATAGTAGATGTGAGCTCTCAAGGGTCAAAAATTACTTGGCCACAACTACTTCATGCCTCTCCAAAGCTACAATGACAATGGTAAAAAATGGTAAGCACAAGGGCAAGGCAAGGTAAAATGGTTAGTGCAATCAAGGCATATGGCCTCAAAGATATAGTGCCTTTAGTGGAGGCTCAAATCAAAGGTCAACGGATTTGAAAAACATACATCGATAGTGGAGCAGAGGTTTGTGTCATGACTGAAAAGCTTATGCATCAATTAGGCAGTAATGGAATCCTCAACCTTTAGGGAAAAACTGGCCAACAATGATGCGATCACATGTGTGGGTGTAGTGAAAGCTTTGAGAATTTCTATTTTTGGAATCACTGCAGTAGTGGATGTTTATGTGATGCCAGTAAAGGGAGAAGGATATCCCCTCATCCTAGGGAGACCTTGGCTTATGGGCATCAGAGCTAGGCAAGATTGGGCAATAGGGGATCTGGAGTTGAGGCCACGTAAGGTGGGTGGCCACGATCAAAAGGTGGTTTACAACTTGAAGAGTGGGTGTCAAGAGAACCTTGAACTAGAAACATCTGTCGATGAGTGGAGCTCAAGTGGATGTTCCACATCAGTAGAAGAGGAAGAGAGTTCAAGTGGAGAGAGTGATAGCACTCTCGAAGTTATGGCCGTCACCTTAAAGGAGCCTACCTCATCAGAAGACAACCCAAGAATCCAAGGAGAAGATGTGTGGGATGCTAGCCTAGAGAAGATGATATCCAAGGATATAAAGGATGAAGAAAGGGAGGGTTATGTGAATGTTCTCAAGAAGCATACATCATTGTTTATTTCTGATTATACTCACATTACAGGTGTCACTGCAGTGAAGCATCACATCCAACTCAAAGAAGGAAGCAAACCTGTAGTACAAAGATTGAGAAGACTGGGAGTTGTGCAATAGGATGCACTGTTGACGGAGGTGAAGAGACTCTTGAATGCAGGATTCATATACCCAGTGGAAGATTCAGAATGGGTCTCCCCAGTAGTAGTGAGGCCAAAGAAAAATGGTAAGTGGCAAGTATGCATAGACTACAAGCCACTAAATGCTGCAACAAAGAGGGACCACTTCCCTCTCCCATTTCAGGATGAAATCTTGAATGAAGTAGCATGACATGAGCGGTATACAGTGTGTGATGGCTTCTCTGGCTACTTCCAGATTCGCATTGCAGAGGAGGATCAAAAGAAGACCACTTTCATCACACCATGGGGCCGTTTTTCCTTTTGGGTCATGCCCTTTGGTTTGCCCCAGAAACCTTTCAACAATTCATGCATATGGTCTTCCAACCTTACTTTGGTAAGTCCATAAGGGTTTTCATAGATGACTTTTGTATTTACAGCTCAAGGAACATACATCTACGCAAGGTTGATGAAGGATTTACTCGCTTAGCTAGGTTGGGTGGACAACTAAATAAGGATAAATGTCACATTGGGGAAAGCAAGGTTACACTACTAGCGCATGTAGTGTCAATTGAAGGAATTAAGGTAGATCCAAAAAAGGTAGAAATATTGCTAGCTCTACCTTCCCCAACCTCCATCAAACAATTAGTCTCCTTCTTACAAAAGCTAAGATATTTGGGTAGATTTATACACTTACTCTCTCAGGCCATATATCCCCTGCAGCAAAACTGACACGCCAAGAAACACTTGTATGGAGTGAACAAAGTGAAGGACATTTTAAGGAGATAAAGAAAATGTTGGGGTCACTTCCTATAATCCTCCAGCCTTGTTGGGAAGAAACATTCTTTGTAAACCGAAGCGTGGGAGAAGAGGCCATTGGTGCTACTCTCCTACAAAAAGATCCAAAAACATCCTTCATGAGGCCTGTGTATTTTTCCAGCTGCCTCATGAAAGCCCCAAAGAAGGCTTACATCTCCATGGAACAACTAGTGTTGGCCCTCATGTTTGTAGTAACCAAATTTCGGCCATATTTGCTTCCAAAGAGGTTTGTGATCATCACTGTGGAGGATATGTTTCCCTATGCACTACAACATATGGAAATCTCTGACAAAATAGCAAAGTGGGTGGTCCGATTTCAAGAGTTTGATTATACATTACAGGTTGAAAAAACAACTCGAGCATGCCTGGCTGATATTTTGACAAACAAGTGCTATGAGAAAAATCTCAGGTTGAAAAGAAAGGACCTTCCACCACCCCCCATCCATAAAGACTTGTAGATGCTTATAGCCTCTACTTTGATGGTGCATACAAGAGAACTAAGGATAAGGCAGCCGCAGGCATTGTTGTTTTCTCTCCTTTAGGAGAGAAAATCTATGGTGAAGGAATCATCTTTGAAGGTGTCCACTCTAACAATGAGGCATAATATCAAGCTTTAATTCATGGTCTTTGTTGGTGTCTTAGTAATTCAATCAAGAGGTTGAATGCTTTTGGAGAGTCCATGCTATTGGTAAGGCAAATGCAAGGTACATGGCATGCAAAATTACAAACCTCTCTAGTAAAATGAGAGAGGCCAAATCTCTTATGAGAAGATTTAGGGAGGCACAAGTACATCATGTGCCAAGAGACCAGAACAAGGATGCCGACCATCTAGCATCATCAAAGCTGAATGAGTCAGTGGTGGGAGTAGTGGCTATCCAACCCCCACTTCAGCAAGACAAGGGAGACTTAGAAGATATTCTACACCTCTTAGAGTAAGGAGAAGCTCCCAAACACCTGACTAAGGGAAGAAGACAATGGCTAGCTCGGAAGGCTACAAGATATCGCATGGTAAATGATAGTTTGTATTGTCTTGGTAAGGATGGTGTGCTTAGGAAAGTGCCTTCAAAGTGGGAAATTGAAGAAATCTTAAAAGCTTGCCATGATGATGTGTGTGGAGGCCACTTTGCATACGACATCACAAGTAGAAAGGTTCTACAAGCCGGCTTTACTTGGCCCATTCTACACTGAGATGTCAAATATTGGTGTCAAACATGTAAAGAATGTCAAAAATCAGGACAATGACGGCTCATAGCAGAACCCCAAATCCCAATCAAGGTCTATGGACCCTTTGAGAAGTGGGGAATTGATGCCATAGGGCCTCTACCACCCACTCCATCAGGAAAAGAGTATATTATCATGGGGGTAGTTTACATGACTAGATGGGCCGAGGCTATGCCAACTAGAAGAATCACTATTAAGGAAGTGAGTAAATTCATCTTTGACTACATTTGTTGTAGGTTTGGTACCCCTCTTGAAATACTATGAGATAGAGGACCAGGGTTTAGAGCTAATCTGGTGGGTGAACTCATGCAAAAGCTAAGTATTCAATGATGACACTCTACCCCTTACTACCCTCAATGCAATGGATTGATGGAGAAGGTAAATTGAATGATTTGTAAAATCATCAGCAAAAAGGTATATTCAAGGCCTCGGGATTGGGACAAGCACCTTAGTGAAGCTCTATGGGCCTACAGAGCCTCCTTCAAAACCATGTTAGGGTTCACACCTTTTCATCTAGTTCATAGACAAGAGGCTCTTTTTCCTATTGAGGTGAAATTAGCTAGCCTTCGGGTATTAGGTGGCACAGTAGGCTCTCAAAAGAAGAAGTTACATCAAAGATTACTGGACCTGTAGAGGCTACAATTGGATCATGAAGAAGCCATCAACCACTACTCCCAAGAAGCTGAGAAACGTAGAGAAAAGTTCAACAAGAAGCTAACACATAAAAACATCAAGGAGGGATCTTTAGTGCTTCGATATGACAATCGCTTTGATAAAAGAAAGGATGGAAAGTTTCTCTACCGGTGGGAGGGACCGTTTTGGGTCACAAAAAAATTCAACAATGGCTCCTACAAACTTCAAGACATTGAGGGAAAAGTGCACAAGACCAGGGTAAATGGGTGGTGCTTAAAACCCTATCACATCAGGGTGGGGTCAGCTTAAGATACCAAAGAGTGTCTAGAGGCATAAATACCTCCAGCCAGGTTGGGGGGGCCTATATGATCCGAGAAAATCACAAAAAAATATTTGTCTAACACTTTGTTGATTTTTTGTACATTTGGAGGTTTGAAATAAAGAAGAGGGTGGGAACAACCTCTTGGGAAATCCAAGAAATCACTAGATGGAAATATTTCATGGACCGGTTTACGAAGGGGGGGTGAAGAGTAAAGATCAATGGAGGAAGGTGAAGGAAAAATGTGTAATGTGAAAAGAAAAGACATGAAATGGATTTGGAGCCATCCAAAGGACATGTGAGACTCATAATGTCATGGCTTTGGAGCCTTATGATAATTCAAACAAATGGGACCCTTCTTGGAAGCATCAGTAGAAGAAAAATCAGGTATATGATTTTGTAAGATTTTTTAAAAATACTTCTAGTCTGATCCAAAAACACTTTTCAACATGAAAGTTCTAGCACGTGAGCTGAAGTTTTAGTTGGTATTTTTTTATAATTTTTTGGAGCTACGAGTCGGGAGATATGGCCAAAATGGTGGACACCAACTTTTTCCAACTGCGGTGGAGACCACCTCCCAATTTTATACACACCCACACTTTCTTCCCCACACTTAGCACTTCCATAAAACATCATTCATTAGACTCCCAACCCTTTCCCCTCTCTTCTACTCTCTCTCAAGCTAATAAACCATTAGAATTCCCCTCCTAAATCACCCTCAAATCATCCTTAATTGTAGTAGTAATGTATGAATTCTCACTACTCTCTCTCCATTATTGCTAGATATGATCTTATTTTATGAAGATTCTCTATATTTTTTTATAGGAGAGCTCTTGGACTCAAGCTATGGGGGGGAGAATGGAGACAACTCACCTATGATGAAACTTGATTAAGTATAAAATTGGTCAACAAAACATCTAGATGGAGCTTCCACATTGGTTGAACCGCCTTAATGCAGCTTTGGTGGTGTTAATTCCTATTCTATCTTAACCTCCTCCCTAAACACCCTCAAGGCCTATATAAAGAGGCCTTATCCTTTGTAATTTGCAAGAGAGAGCCAATAGGCCTTCTTCAGCCCTATTGAGTCTTCCCCATTCTCTCTCATGAGCTTATACAGTTCATTCCCTTACTATAGCTTACGCATGCTCTAGAGTGTAATAAGCCCATGCTATTGGTGTCCATATTGTGTATATTGGTTATGTCTTGAGAGTTCTCCATCTCTTGTTGCCTCTTAAGTTTTATTGATTCATCTATTTTTTGTAGTTTTCTCTCTCTCTCTCTCTCTCTCTCTCTCTCTCTCTCTCTCTCTCTCTCTCTCAGTTTTCCTCTCTTCTCCCTCACAAGCTCCTCTCCCTCTTGCATAGTGTCCTAGTCCGCTCTTCCATGACTAGGTGGTGCCCTTACCTCATTCACTTTGTGGCAGAAGGGAGTTTGGTATAGTATAGAGGTTGCTATACCGAATTTCCTTCGTCACAAACCATCATGGTGACTGAGCAAACATGGTATGAAAAAATGGAGCAATGCAAACAAGTCACCTACTAGGCCACAACTACTCTTCTTCCTAGAATCTTAAATATTCAAGTTGCTAGTATCAATAACCTAGGAGTAGAGGATGACATTAGTGTACCACCATCCCACATTGACAAATGTGTACTCATTGACAAATTTGCTGATTACAACACCCTTCCATATTGTCACTAGCTAGAGTTAGGCTAACCAACATTGTAGTGCATTGATGCAAAGCTACAACCCCACAAAATCCAAACTTATTCACTGATGGTCTTGATGCAAGGGTCATCTCATCCTTCAACCTTGGAGAACTAAACTTACATCCCGTCCAAAAAAGTTCTTATATAACATAGCATGAACAAGAAACCCCCACAGTTAAATATGCCCTCCTATCAAAATTGACAAATTGTATAGGCTCAAAACCAATGACCTACAAGCATTGACACTCAATTGCCTCCATCCCACCAAGAACTCCCATCTACTTCTTATGTGAGATTCCAATCTTCATGAGCAACACCATCTTAACCATCATAAACCTTGAACAATACCCTGATGGGTTTTCAAGGCTCTCTTATGTGTGCATGAATATTATCAAGGTTACATATACCTCTAACTTTTCAAGCAAACTATGTGATGTGACTCCATAATTTGAAGTCATTGACTTACCATAAGTAGACTCACACATATACTTACCAAAAGGAACAAAAACAATAATAAACCTATGCCATTGCTACAACTCATGAGTCACAAGCTAAAACCATTGACATAACCATAATGACAAGGTTGTAGATCCCATCATACCACACCAAACCTAGACCAACCAATGATGTTGATACCCAAAAGAGTGCTAGACCCATCATGATTTATCAACCCAAGCAAACCATAGAAATCCCATTATATTTCCAAGAAACATCCATGGCATGAGAAACTATGAGCCTAGCCCACGATCACCCACCTCATGTAGAACCTTTGGTTGAGCTCCACCATCCCACATATACGAACTTAGTGTACCACCCTTCAAAGTCAGTAATCATATGGCACATCCCCCTAGCCATCTAAAGAGAATTAGGTTCTAGCACTCCACCTATGAAATTGGAAAATAATTGTCCTTAATAAACCTAGTTTATCTAGACCGAATGTTTCCTACAACTTTGCTCTACCTTTGGTACTTTTACTAAACAGTTTGCTATGATATATTTGGGTCTGGCTAATGCTGATATGGCCCCACTCACAATCTAGTGGCATACCACATGGAAAGAGTAGGAGCACCTGTGTTGAGATAAAAAATGGGCCCAACACTAGCTCTAGGGCTCTAGTCGGTGGGCTCCTATGCTCAACAAACCACCCTCATGCCCTTGGGGGCCAGGAGCGTTTGGAGGCTATACACTAATCTAGCTAAATCATGTGTTTGTATTGATTTGTAGTCCAATGATTTTTCCCATCCCAACACCAACAAAGGGAGCATCCCATATATCTAGGTGATCAACACCTCATTGCACACACATACAAAGTACCCCCTAGTTGATCAATGTGGCTCCTACGGCTCTCCTACACCCCAGGGATTGGCCCTAGGATGCACCGTCTCAAACATAGAATACAATCGTAAAATTGTCTACTCTTTTGATAAAGCATTCTAGGAGATATTTGTTTTTCCTCACTTAATCAGTCTTTCCCAAAGAAAATCGCACTATTCTACAACTCAAGGATCCTCACACTCCCATCGTTGGTCAATAGTCTTAACAACCAATTACAATGCATCCAGGAGACTTACTCTTTCTTGATATCATGTATAAGAATGAAAATGGTGTAATGCCATATAATGCTCAAACAAATTAACCACAAATTGGCCAACGTGTCGTGTGAAAAACATTCTTTCAATGATTTACTTTCTAACAAAGCATTGCGTTGCTTAGAGATAACCTCGAACTAATCTGTGCTATTGTCTCTTTGAAAATATTTTAAAAATTCTATATGCTTCATTTCAATGCACAAACACTTATATTTCTATGTAAAATTCTTGATATTTCAGCTTCTTTATGTGTTCATTTATTATATAAGATATTTTCTATGTTTCGCGATATTTTTCTCATAAAAACATACTCTGAATGAAAACTTTAATACGCAAATAGGTGTAGGCTAAGGCAACCCTCATGGTCTACAACCATTATATACTCATGAGCCTTAAACTAAATTTTCTCATGAACCAATAAATTTTCTCATCCTTAAACTAATTTTTTTCATCAAAATTTGATTTTTTATAAATTTTATCATTTATTTTAATATTAATTACCATTTTTTAATTTTCAAATCTATGAATCTTATATGGATTATAATTGAGCATTATATTCAACATAACTCTATAGGAACACCATTTGAACCATAGAAATCCATGAAATTATCATTTTTCTACTAAATCTCACATATTACGTGTTTTACAGTTTTGATTTTCATTACATGAATTGTTGGAAAATATTGATTATTCTATGATTTCAAATGTATTCAAGCATATTTGACCATTTTCAATCATTTTTCTTAATAAGAACGAAAGATTCATCATAAAATTCAATAAAAGATACTTATGCTATAAACTACATACACATGCATTGTATTTCAAAAATGAAAAGCCGCTGATGCTCTTTTATAGGCACTAATGCCTTCTTTGCACTTCCTTGTACCATGCCCTGTATCTCGTCGAAGCGACACCCATTCCCCCCTCATCCTCTCAGTCCATTTGAACCATGTTTATGGCGAGAGAGAAAGAGGAGAGAGAAAGTCTGAGATCTGAACTTTTCATTTATTGGCTCAAATCACATGCCGTTTCTTGCGATTTGAAGCAAAGAATTTAGGGATTCCATGATCGGGAGCATGAAGTTTGATGCATAGTCACAAAATACAAATTTTAAGTGAAATGGGGGGGCACAAAAAAAATGCCCCCTCTCATTCGTGATGTTTTTTGTGGTTTATGGTTTCTTTTGAGCTTTCTAAGCTTTAACTTGCAAAAAGACCAGTTTCCTCCAATGTGTTCACACTGTTTGGAAGTGGTTTTAGGCCAAACGAAGAGGCAAATGATCTCAGATTTGCAATCGGACTGTACAACTGACTTTTTAGTTTTGAAATCTATTATCTTAGCCTTTGCCACTTGCTTTTTGGCTTTGGGATCTAGTAGCTACTTCATAATGCTAAACCTTGCGGCCATTAAATGGAGGGTCAAATGGACTCTGATTGAAAAATGGACAATTGTGTTGGATTTTGACATCAAAATGTATCTAAGAAAACTCTAGCTCCTTGATCTATGATTGATACATTTTTCACCAAAACTGCCACTTTTACAGCTCCAAGGTAACTTTTTCACTTTAAATTTCACCTTAAAATCAGCTCTCATTGGTGACCATGGGATAGGATGACTCAGCCTATCGAATCCATAAACTAATCTACACAAACATAAACTATAAAGAGCATCAAGCTGCTTCAAATAAAAATGCACAACAAAGCACAAACACTCTCACCCTACCCCCCGAAACAAGCAAGACATGAATTCCATGAGGGGTAGGCCTAGCATAGTCTAACCAAGATCTAGAGCTAGTCGCTATCCAATCCAACACAAACCAACTAAAAGAGCTATCAGAAAGGTCATCCTAAGTGGTGGTCCTGACCTACATGCATGATCTAGGAGAATTGGACTAGGAACTCCTACTAGGTGAGGACTCCTATATCCTGGTCTACTCAAAGTCATAAAATTTTCATTTACCATTTTCTTTAATCTTGAATACTTCATAATTGAGTGTCTAAAAAGAAGGATGCTGAGCGTATTATGACCCAAGGAGAACAAGGCATCGACCTTAGGTCTAGTCGATACCCAAGAACCTACCAAGCTCACGAGGAGACACGATTTTCCTTTTTTGTTCCTGCTCACTTTTATTTTTGCTCCAACTATCCTTATTTATTTTTTGGTTAAATGTTATCCCTAGGAAGACAAGGCATCAGCCTCCAGTTTTTGTGAGTCGTCCCTAGGAACTTACTAGGCCTTCACAAGACAATGATCATCTGTCCTTGGAATTTTTCCTTCCTTTGGATTTCTTATTTTAGGGGTTGGAACCCCTTTTACATCCCTTCATATTATATATATTTTAGATAGATTCATTGGTTTTTTTCCCTATTTTAGCTGGCAGTCTTTCCTAACTACCTCACAACTAATAGTGATTCCTAGAAACAGATGTTTAACAGGCTCGCATAACAAGTTCACTAGGACCACCCTCAAACACATCTCTTAGAGTACCTGATAATGTTTTTACAAGAGGCAGACAACTCCTTAAACCTCCCCAAAAACACCTAATCTAACTATGAGACTTCATGCCTTGAATGCTAGCTCAATGCTAGTTCCCAACAAAAGAAAAATACCCGACATACATATACACATACAACATAAAGAGAAAGAACTTGTAAAGAAAGGATATCACCTGGACTTGGCCACAATAAGCTTTTGTGCAGTAAGAGGCTCCCTTCAGGTGCTCCATCTAATTTGTTTAGTATAGCACTAAAACAAAACCCATTAACTATACCTGCAGCAAACAAAAAAATAGCCCTCTTGCCCTAATGAGATAAACCATTTAATTGCAAAATAAACAGCCCTCTTGGCCTAACAAAATCAAACAATTCTCTACAAGAACAAAGAGTCCTCTTGGCCTAACAAAATATAACCATGAAGCACACCATTCAACAACCTACTGCTAAAAGCAAATCCTTGGTCCCCATATAAATCCTATTGGAGCCCAAAACTAGACCAAGGGGATGGCCATTCATGCCCTATATTAAATGCATCAAATTATTAGCTAATCCCATGCATAAATGGCAAGGGGTGTTCGAAGAATATGCTGTTGAACGATCTAATGCGTACATGGTAGAATAGGAAGATGGTCAATCGATACCTGTCTCATAATCCATACGAACCATCGGTGGTCAAAATAGGACATGTTAGCAAGGAGTCCCCACAGTAGCCCTGAACTAACATCAGGAGGTGGTTGTAAAAGCCCCTCAAGACCATAGTTAAGAAATATATCTTCAACAAAGGCATAATTAGCCAGGGATTCTACAAAGTGATTCCATTGGCGAGGAATTAGCTGGCAAGTCACTACCTTAAAGATCTCAAGGGTGTCGAAGATTGCACAATGGTACATCTTTGAAATGGAATCCCTCACACTATCGGTCCCATTCAATTGGTTGATCACTAACTCTGAGTTGCCTTTCCCTAGTAATCGGTGAATACTACCACATCTGGCTAGATTTAACTCCATAAGCAAGGCCTTGTATTCTATCATGTTATTCATAAAAGTAATGCCTAAATACACTCCCATTTTTAAAACCACTTGACGATGAGAGTTTTTTATAACAACCCCTACACTTGCATGCTTAGCAGGTCTTCGAGAAGCTCCATCAAAACATAATGTATAAACCAAGGCTTCATTGATGTAACCTACCATAACAATCAACCTACTCATACTTATGATAGTCAAAATCTAAACTAGAGAGGGGGTATGAGATGGGTATAATCCCTCCTTGCTTGCTAAACTCGATAGGGACATTAGTAAGAACCCAATTGACTTTGCCTTAGTGGTAATGCTACTCTAAATATGGATGCTCAAGATAAGGAATGACTTTTCCCATCCCATAGTCTTGGTACCCTCTGCAAGTTTAAGCTCAATCTTGAAGGATTTGCAAAAGCACCAAGTCCAACATCAGTCCTACACATAATAGGGATTAAGTTTATTGAAGTTTACTTTAGTTTTGAACTCTATCCCTTGTAAATCTGCTAAAAGGGTTGAAGAGCCATTCTTTCCTATACGGAAAATCTTATAGGACCATCCCATTTGGGTTCCAACTTGCATAGGAAGAGCTCACGAAGGGCATCATAACATAGGACCAATTGACCCTTAGTAAATTTATATTTCTTAGCTTGAAGATTATGAAGCATTTTCATCGATGACTTCTTCCCTACTTCCTGATGTAACAAGGCTTGCAATTGAATCTCGTTAAGATGTACAAGGAAAGCTATCCTTTCTTGCAATGCTTCCTCTCTTCACCCAAAGAATGGTTTAGAGCAAACCATACTATAATCTCCAAAGGAAAAACCCACTCTTTCATATATACTAATTTAAAAAGTGTGTGGCCTATAACTCTTTTGGATGTTGTATTATAAGCCCAAACAACTACATACGACTTCTTATCCCAATCAAGCTCACCTTCGGATACAGTCTTGGATAAAATCCCCACAAGCTACTTATTAGTACTCTCTACTCACCCATTAGCTTGGGGGTTGTAAGGCATGGTCTTACTATGTTTAATCTTCAAAGATTACATCAAAGCCTCAATCACTTTATTCAAAAAATGTGTCCCACGGTGGTTAGATATAAGCTCCTTAGATGGACCGAAACGTCAAACAATCTATTCCAAAATAAAACTAGTCATCTCCTTGGCATTATCCTTCATCGTAGTGTAGGCTTCAGACCACTTTCTAAAATAGTTTGTTGCTACAATGAAATAACGCTTTCATGTAGTTGACAAAGGATGTATAGGTCCAACAAAATCAATGCCCCACTTCTCAAATGGCGCTTCCTATTCTTCTTATTGTCATGTCTTTGGCATGTATCACATCTCTTGACGTACGCAAATACATCATAAAAAATGGACGGCCACCAATATCCAACTCTCAAAGATTTTTTTGCACAATCTCAATGGTCTAGCAAAGTGCCTCCACAAGTAGAGTCATGACACTGTTCCAAGATAAACGGAATCTCAAATCAAGCATGACACATCGATGATAAACATCATCGACCCCTTGCTGATATACTGTCCTTGTAATCAAGGAAAAATTCAAGGCTTGCTACCTAATTTTCCTCTTTTCAGCCTTTGACAAAGTAGCTCCAAC
This sequence comes from Lygodium microphyllum, assembly GCF_053477565.2. Lineage (NCBI taxonomy): Eukaryota > Viridiplantae > Streptophyta > Polypodiopsida > Schizaeales > Lygodiaceae > Lygodium > Lygodium microphyllum. Next base: position 111,099,504 of record NC_141136.1, read on the forward strand.
CTATCCTGTGGATAGATAGTACTGTTACTAAGATAGAATGGAGGTTGTATCAACTTTGAATAGACCCTCGAGGTCACTACCTTCAGCCAAGACTTCCTTTGGCTCCCCAAAATCCTCTCAAATTCCCCCAATTTGCGATTGGAAAACACAATGAAATGGTACCACTTCTTCTCCCAAATCAGGGCTAAACAATAGCTAATACTATACATTGTAGCCTCTAAAAAAATATAAAATATCTCACTCCTTTTAAGTGTTTTTGACAATTTTTGCTTCACATCCTCGAAGGATACTTGACATGGATCACTCCAAACAAACAGATAGTTAAAGAATAATAGATTTGTCAATGGAAATGTTATCTCAACTATTATATTAATAAATCGTTGATAATATCCAATTGACAAATAGAAAGCTATACACTTCTTTAGTAGTACATGGTGGACTCATAGAAATGAGAACCTTTATCTTTTTAGTATAGGTCACAATACCAACCAAGCTGACCACATGGCCCAATAGCAATCCATCGGGCACTCCAAAGATGCATTTTCTTGAATTAAGAGCAATGTAAAATTTATTGCACCGCTCGAAACATTTTCTTTTCTCAAGATGATCGACAGTGTCTCCCCTGTGGTGGTTGCCCCTAGGTCATCAATAAAGACTTTCAGCTCCTCTGGGGAAATATTACCAAAAGTTTTATAAGCAATACATTGCCAAGAACTTGGCACATTGCATAATCAAAAAGCCATAACATGATACACAAAGATGTCAAATACAGTGAAAAATATTGTTTTCAACTTATCTTTCTGTGCATAACCATTTGGTTAATCATCAAAGTAGTCCATAAATGAATAGATATCCCTACCCACTAGCTGATCTAGAATATGATCAATGAATAACAATGGATAGTAATCTTTAACTATCTATTTATTGAGCTCCCTAAAATCTATGCAAATTTGGATTTGATTAATTTTCTTTTTCCCAATAAATACTCGGGAATACCACTTCATGTGTTGTACAAAAAATATTAGGCCAACCTAATGCAATTTTTGTAGCTCCTCAAATAGTTAGTCCCTTAGCTCAAAAGGTATATACCTCACTTTTTATCGAATACCCCTCAACTCATCATAGCTCTAGGAAAAAATATTACATAATTCTTGGATTAAGGACACGTAGTCCTTTCTCTCTTCCGAATTGAGCATAGATCCTAATTTAATGAATCATGGCTCATCCAATGTATCGAGACATAGCTCACAATCACATTTGCATCTTTGATTCTATCATCTTGAGCTTCTATTGGCTCATTCAAAGTCACCTAGTAGACATCTTTTGTAGTGGACCCCTCTCTTGATTGATTTCTTGACGAAGTCTCACTGTTAGAAGGATCCTCTAATGTATCTAATTCTATCAAAGATAAGGGTACTCTCTTGCTTTGAGGAGATTCAAGATATGCATCCACTATTACGCATATGATACCTGTCAAGATTGTGGGAGAGAAGGAAGGAGTCTCACTTGTAGCTTTCTTGCTTGCACAATGGGGGAATACACACAAAGGTGGAGGCTGAAAACAGTTTTCCTCTTCTTAGTTGTGTAAGCCAAAAACGAGTCAAGTACAAAGAAATAGAAGAACCCTATATATGGGTCTCAAACCAAACTCAACTAACTAAGGTGGCATACTAACTGAGCCACGAACTAGAGTAGATAAGGATAGCTGTCATCTAGCTATTATTCATGGGCGGTGTACCAACCGCATCTGCAACTAACACGTCGGTGACATAAATGCACAACGGTCACCCTGGCATATCACGAGTGGAGCTCGATATCTCAACACTCCCCCTCGAGCTCAATCCCAATTCCTGCACACCAAGCAGGTCTCTGAACTTACGCAGCTTCTCTGTGCCCAATGCCTTCGTAAATATGTCAGCTACCTGATCCTCTGTGCTGACATAAACTAGATCAATAAGACCTAGTAAAACCCTCTCCCGCACATAGTGATAATGCACCTCAATGTGCTTTGTTCTAGCATGATAGACTGGGTTATTTGCCAAGTGTATACTACTCATGTTGTCACAATAAATGACAATTGGCCCATCTGTAGGCTGATGCATATCATAAAGTAGCTTATGCAACCAAGTTACCTCACATTCAGCCATTGCTGCACCCCTATACTCAGCCTCTGTGCTCGACAAGGCAACTGTAGGCTGTTTCTTGCTGCTCCAAGTGACTACAGCACTCCCAAAAGAGAACACATATCCACTAGTAGAGCGTCTATCAGAAATGCTACCAGCCCAATTAGCATCAGTGTATCCATGCAACTGTATCTGAACCCCAGTCTCATAAAATAGTCCATACTGCAGTGTGGACTTCACATACCTGAGTATGCGTCTAGCCACATCCAAATGCAGTTTCCTTGGAGCCTGCATAAACTGACTTACTAATCCAACAACATAGCTCAAATCTGGCCTGGTAATAGTCATATAAATCAAACTTCCTACTATGCGTCTGTACATAGTAGGGTCTTCCAGAAGCTCACTTGCATCTGCGCTTAGCTTCACATTTTGCTCCAAAGGAACTGAAATAGGCTTACAGCCTATCATCCCATATTTGGACAGCATGTCCAATCCATACTGCCTCTGCAAGAGCCGTATCCCACTTGGTGATCTAATCACCTCAATGCCTAAGAAATAACACAACTCTCCCAAATCCTTCATCTCAAACTTCTGCTTCAATAGCATTTTCACATGAAGGATATCTTCATCACTGTCACCTGTCATAATCAAATCATCAACATAAATGACAAGTAGCATAATACCTTTCTCTGTTTTTCTCACATAAAGTGAGAAATCTGCCTTGGAAATCTGAAAGCCAATAGTGACAAGATACTGTCCTATCTTGTCAGACCATGCTCTAGGTGCTTGCTTCAAGCCATACAAGGCTTTCTTCAACCTGCAAACAAACTCAGGATGAACAGCATGCACATAACCTGGTGGCTGCTCCATATAGACCTCTTCTTGCAAATCACCATGCAAGAAGGCATTCTTTACATCCATCTGATGTAAAGACCATCCTTTTGATGCAGCCATAGCAATGATTGCTCTTACGGTTCCCATCCTTGCAACCGGACTGAATGTTTCTTCATAGTCAATGCCATATGTTTGTGCATACCCCTTGACTACTAATCTTGCCTTGTATCTGTTCACAGAACCATCTGCATTGTGCTTCACCTTATAAACCCACTTACAGCCAATTACATTCTTATCTTTAGGCAAAGGTACCAATTCCCATGTAGCATTTGCTTCCAAGGCATCCATTTCTTCATCCATGGCTTTCTCCCATTTTTCTTTTCCCATGGCTTGCTCAAAAGAAGTGGGTTCTGGTTCCTGTATCACTTTGACCATATATGCATAGTGAATGGCTGTAAATCCATCATATTTCAGCCTATCCACAGGATACCTAGCTCTCGTAGACCTGCGCAAAGTAGGTTCACTCCCAGGTGCTCTCAAAACATCCCTGGTCTTCCTTACTCCAGGTGTAACAATAGAAGGAATACCCAACTCATCATCAATGCTCTGTTCTGAGCCACTGGATTCACCATCCACATAAGAGTGACCTGCATTCACATCAAACATGGGCTGACCAACCTTCTCTTTTCCTTTTCGTGATACCTGCATACCACTATCTGCATTGCTTTGAGAAGATTCTCCTGATCTCAATCTGTCTGTCCATGGCAAAGAATGTGAACCACTGCTAGAGGACGCTCAAGGTCCACTAATATTTTGTGATTGCTGCTGTGAATTCTGTGCAGCATTACCATTTTGTGCATCTACATCATCAATCACATTTACTGTTTTATACTAGCTACTCATCTCATCAAAAACAACATCTCTGCTCACTGTAAACTTACAAGTAGAAGGGTTATAGCATATATACCATTTTTGCTGCAGAGAGTAACCAATAAAGATGCACTTCTCAGCTTTTGGATCCAACTTGGATCTCAACTCATCTGGCACATGTACATAGGCAATGCAACCAAAAATTTTCAAATGAGAAATATCTGGTTTCCTACCAGTATACCTCTCCTCTGGAGTCATCCCATGTATTGCTGCAGTGGGAGTCCTGTTCATTATATAGACTGCTGTAGCAACTGTTTCAGCCCAGTAAAAATCTGGCAAGTCTTTTTCGTTGAGCATGGCACGAGATACCTCTCCAATATGCATGTTTTTCCTTTCTGCAATTCCATTTTGTTGTGGGGTATGACTACATGAATATTGCTGCTTTATGCCATGCTCCTGCAAGAACCTTGCAAACTCATTTGAGAGGTACTCTCCCCCTCCATCTGACCTTAGGCATTTTATTTGCAGGCCTGTTTCTTTTTCAACCATAGCTTTAAGAGTTTTGAAATGCCCAAAAACTTCACTTTTCTTTTTCATAAAATACACCCAAACTTTTCTGCTATAGTCATCAATAAAAGTGATAAAATGATGACAGCCTCCAAGAGATGCAGCTTTAGTAGTCCACACATCAGAGTGGATTAATTCCAATGGCTTCTTACTCTCTTGAACATGTCTAGGAAATGGTTTCCTTGCCTGTTTTCCAAACTGACAGGCTTCACATACCTTATACATTTCTGCAACCTTGAATCTAGGCAATCCTACAACAATATTTTGGGCCTGCATTAATTTAAGTCGCTGTACATTGACATGACCAATGCGTTTATGCCAGATATCAATATCTGCAACTACACCGGTCCCATGTGCAAACATTGCTGCACTCAATTCAGACATGTCTGCATCCAACGTAAACATTCTGCCCTTCTTCTTTCCTTTTGCTATCAAGTGACCTTTATTTTTCATATCCTCAACAAAGCATCCATGAGGATTAAATCTGACCTGCAAGCCCTGCTCAACCATTTGACCAACAGAAACCAGATTCTTGGTGATATTCGGGACATGAAATACATCGGACACGTATTTCTTTTTCCCATCCTGCATAAACAAGGGAATTTTTTCAATCTACACAATAGGATGTGCAGTATCATCACCAGTCTCCACAAATCCTGGTTTTTCCATTTTCCTTGCATCCTCCATCCATTCTGCATGACATGTCATGTGGTTTGATGCACCTGAGTCAACATACCATACATCGTTGCTTTCTTCTGCACTTGTCATAGAATTGTTCATGTGATGCACCATAAACAAATGCTCATTTATGTCATCACCCTGTCTACTAGAAGATGCATAATTTCCTTGTTGCAGTTTTCCATTCATGATGTCATTCTGCTTTTTATAGCAGTATTTAGCCATATGACCCATTTTACCACAGTAGTAGCATTCAACATTGTTGTTTGCATTTTGCCCTCTTTGCCATCCACCACGACCTCTTTGGCTCCCCCTGGCTCTAGAGTTACCACGTCCTCCTCCATAGGACTGGTTTTCTTGAGTTTGCTGCATATTCTGATTTCTACCACGGCCTCCAGATCGGCCTCCTCTACCTCTGCCTCTACCTCTTCCAACATTTGAGTAGAAGACAGCTTCTTTTGAAGTTCCTCCTGAAGAAGATGCACCACCATTTCTCTGCTCCTCAGAAATTAGAAGAGCAATCAACTCCTCAAAATCAGGAAATCTTTCACGGACGGAAATGGATGTTCGAAACTGTACATAATCCTTTGCTAGACCATCAAGGTCACAGAAACTAAATCATCATCTTCCACTGGCGACCCAATGGAAGCAAGTGCATCTGCAATCTTCTTCACCTTCATGTGGTAGTCATTGATGCTCATATTTTCTCTTTGCACATTATGCAACTCTTGCTTGAGCTGCATTTTCCTGGCTTGAGTATTTGTGCTATACATTTTTGACAAAGTATCCCATGCCTCCTTTGGCGTACTTGCATCCTGAATATGCACAATCATAGAGTCTGAAATACTGATAGACAGCCAGTACATAACTTTCCTGGCTCTCTCATGCCATGCTTTAAATGCATGCATTTGCTGTTGATTGGGAACATCAGGAAGAACTGGTTCTTCTTCATTTCCTGCAACAAATTCCCAATATCCTTTTCCCATAAGGAAATTCGTCATTCTAAACTTCCATGCTTGGAAGTTGTTCTTGTCAAGCTTTTCAGTAACAATCTGTGAGAGAGAATCAGATGCCATTACAGAACACTACAAAAAGTTCTGTCACTGCAAAGAACACAGCTTCAGCCTCACAAGGGCTAATCTGCAAAACTGACGAAAGTGGTATTTGACCACACAGTCACTTCCTAGTGACGATTTTGCATCAACAGGCAACAAGGATGATTCTGTAACTCCCAATGTCTCTGCACACAAGCATACGATGCAATTTCTACAGTAACTTTTCACCGACCTGTAGAACAGTGGTCGCACAGCATAAAACTGGGTCTTTTCCTGAGTGCGTGCAGAAAACTTTTGCCTCCAAAACAGGCCCCGAAATGGCCTCAAATCAAAAAAACAGGGTCGCCAAGGGCTAAAGCCCTTGCCCGCAGCATATACTACCCTCTTGCTTCACCACGAAGGGCGTCTCAACCTGAGACAATACACTCTTGCAATTTCCGGCTGTGCTACCTGCAGAGATGTGCTCCCAAAACAAAAAATGAAAGCAACACTGCTCCTCTTACCAGAACACCACGAGCTTGGCTTGCTTTCTTGAGCTCCTTACCACGAACAAGGCTCTGATACCATGTCAAGATTGTGGGAGAGAAGGAAGGAGTCTCACTTGTAGCTTTCTTGCTTGCACAATGGGAGAATACACACAAAGGTGGAGGCTGAAAACAGTTTTCCTCTTCTTAGTTGTGTAAGCCAAAAAGGAGTCAAGTACAAAGAAATAGAAGAACCCTATATATGGGTCTCAAATCAAACTCAACTAACTAAGGTGGCATACTAACTGAGCCACAAACTAGAGTAGATAAGGATAGCTGTCATCTAGCTATTATTCATGGGCGGTGTACCAACCGCATCTGCAACTAACACGTCGGTGACATAAATGCACAACGGTCACCCTGGCATATCACGAGTGGAGCTTGATATCTCAACAATACCTCTGTCAAAAATCAAACAACCAAAGAGTATATCAACTTGACAGTCGGATCGCAAGATCCATGGCCTTCCTAATAATACTTGACAACTTAGTTTCTCTACAAATCTAATAATCCTAAGGTCCAAAATAAATTTCACATTAGCAACAATCATGTGGACTTTGGTAATGGAACCTTTCGATTGTCTTAAATTGTCATAAGCTATCCGAAGGATTGTAAAGGCATCCTTTTGGATTTCTAGTCCCAGTCTTTCCATCAATTCTGAACTCATAATGTTGGCAAATGATCCCATATCCACAATGGCATGATCCACTAATATGCCATCAATATATGCTGCCACCTTAGGCAATGCTTTTTAGCATATTCAAACCAATCATCTCCTACACGGGCTATTCTCAAGGGTTTGATGATATATCTAGTGTGGATCTTTTTAAACTCTTTACGTACTCTTGGAGATAACTTGATCAGCTGTAGGAGATTCACATCAGGGTTTACCTTGCAAAGAGAATTAGCTAAGCCAAATTCATGATAATTAGCAATGGTTCTCTTCTCTCGCCAGACCATTATTTTTGTTGGTCGCTATAGACAGGCTTAGGTGCCTCTTTCTAGATTTTACCTTCTTCTTTGGGATCTCCTTATTGGAGTCATCTTTGCTATTATTATCTTTTAAAGGACTAGCTTCCATGTTGTCAGGGTTGCATCCCCTTATCATCCTGTTTAGGGTTTGACTCAATAGGTTTTACATTATCCCTATTGCCTTCTTTAACCTTTTGTCCTCTTGTAATGGCTCATAAATTGGAAGCCTCAGTTGACATGCAAAACTTTGATAAGGCTAATACAACTACCACTTGGTAGCTCTTCTACGATAGCTTTTCCTCTTTACAATATTTGCTTTGGTCCCTCATCCTACTAAAGGTTATTCCCTTATGCTCAATGATTAATTGGATCTAGCTCCTTACTCCCTTGCTGAAGAGAGATGATCTTATGCCAACAAGTACTAGCTAGGTGGCCAGACTTCCCACATATGTTGCATTTGACATTAGGTTAGTTTCTCAGAAAGTGCTAACCACAACACCACTTATAGCTAAATCTCGATAGATCACTGTCTTCAAGATGTCAACTTACTATCAAGTTTTGCTACTTCTTTGGGAAATCGATATCTACGGCTATTTGTCTATACTATCCTGTTATCATCTCGATATAATGCTTCATCATGTCCTTAACTTCGCTAATAATATTTGATGCACTAGACTCATAATTGTGATCCTTCACTTGACATTCAATTGGTCTAACTACCTGATTAGGGATCGGCCACATTGATTAGTTAGCATGACATTAAAGTTTATCTTTTTTCCTACATTATTTAGTGGAACCATTTGGCTAGCCATTGGCATAGCAACGTTAGGAGGAGCCAGCAGCATGGGCACATTCTACTGTAGTATGCTTTCTCTTCCATTCGAATTTGTCATAGGTGTACTAGTCACACCTTGACTCTCACTGATCAAAGCCAAATTATTTCCAAGATCTAAACCAGAATTTAGGTTTACCCTAGATGCGTAGACCACTTGTAAGCTCAACTCTACCTCCTCTACTCGTGTAATAGCAATGTCTATATCAACAAGAGTAACACTACTTAACTACATTTGGATATTGAAGTCGCATCCATGTAAAAAGTACTACAGTTGGGCAATAGGTGGAATAGGAATAGAGGTTTGCAATTTACAAAACACCTCTTTCAGTTTCTTGATGTATGCTCAGGCATTCTCATGGGGCCCTTGGCATGCCACATTTAGAATACACAACCAATACTAACCACCTGTCTCAAGAGTAGACTCTCTTTGAAAGGCCATAAACAATAAGTCGATCATGGTTATGGTCCCACCTTCCAAGCCATGATACCACATTGGAGCTCTTCCTTTCAGAGTATGAGATGTCCTTCATCCTGAGATGTGGAGCTCCACATCTTCCTCTGCTAACACATTAAAAATGGATAGAGGAAAACCTAGGGCTGGAAAATTTGGTGTTCTTGTAGGTATGGCAATGGGTTGTGCCATCATGATGAAAAAAAATTTACTAGGGGTTTATATTGGAGGGGTTACACTCCCACTCAAAGTAGATTGACTTTTTGGGGAAAGGTGAACGCTAGAGCTTCCTCCTCCCCCTAATGGAATGGCTACAATAATAGGGTCAACAAGATCTCTCTTTCTCAAGGATATCAAACTACTATGCTTAGAAGAATATCTCCTAAGAATCTCAGCTTGACAGTATCTATCAAGAAATTATGGATCTATTTCAATGCTCTTTGGCATACACTAAACAATTGGTCCCTATTAACCAAGATTCAAAAATTGCCACTTATTGGCAGCTCCTGACAAACATGTGTCTGGACCAAAAATGGGCCCAACACTAGCTCTAGGGCTCTAGTCAGGGCTCCTATGCTCACCAAACCACCCTTACAACCTCATGACTAGGAGTGTCTAGAGACTATACACTAATCTAGCTAAATCACGCATTCGTATTGATTTGTAGTTCAATGATTTTGCCCATCCTAGCTCTAACAGAGGTAGTATCCAACACATGGAAGGGACTAACACCTTGTCGCACACACATATAGAGCATCCCCCATCCGATGTTTGTGGCTCCTATGATTCTCCTGACCTTGGGATTGGCCCTAGGATACGTTGACTCAAAAATAGAACACAATCATAACATTTCCCACTCTTTTGATAAAGTGCTCTAGGAAATAATTCTTATTTCCTCATTGAATCATCCCCGAAAGAAAATCATGTTATTCTACAACTCAAGGATCCTCACACTCCCATCCTTGGTCAATAGTTTTAGTAACCAATTGCAATGCATCCAAGAGAATTTCTCTTTCTTGATACTATGTATAAGAATACAAATGCAATGTGTAATGCCATGTAATGCTCAAACAAAGTAACCATAAATCAGCCAACATATCGTGTGAAGAACATTCTGGTGCGCAGATCGGTCGCAGATAGCTCACGTGGTGAATCCCGGAAGGTCCCCAAGAACAAAGTACTCTACCTTTTTGCACAAAAAACCATGTAAAAGCATGCACGACAAGAGGCAAAAGACAAATTAGGTTCAATCTCCCCCATGCCTTGTGTGAGCGCTTCACAAAGCATGTATTTAATGTATATTTCCAATCTTCATGCTCAATAATAGCCCAATTACAAAAATATGACAAGCTTTTAGCTTTTGAGTTTGCTTTCTACAAAAATAGGAAAATAAAGCTAATGGACGGTGCCCATAGAGTCTGGCACGCCCAATCTCAATGTCCAAATAGAAATAACATATCCGGCGCATAGGCGCATACAAAATAATAATAAATAATCGATGTCTCAATAGACATAACAAAATATAGGCGTGGCGCCTATCAAAATATAGTCCAAATGTCGAATACCCGCTAGACTTCAATGCTTTCCTCCGCCACTGCTGCTATCTCTACACATCAACTGAAGCATTCACAATCGTTAGTAAAATAATACAATTAAACCAACAAAAGTGAATACCTAGCAGTCTTCAGCTACATAAATAAATCAACTAGTTAGAAATAAATCCTAACCTTAATTTATTACGAGTGCGCACTCTAAACTCATAAACGTTTATTAATTTAATATGCATTTTGTGGAATCACCCGCTATGGAATCACCCATGTACACACTAAATTAATGAAACGCCCGAAAAGGACAGGCGTCCCCATCAACTTCTCGCACAAAGAATCCTCTTTGTGTATGAGCCCCGGTCATCTAAGTTTACGGAATCCACCGTAAAACCTCACGGAATCCACCGTGGAATATGCCTCCTGGCATCATACCCCCGGGGTGGGATAGCAATTGACCTCAATTGCTATTAGCTCAATGTGGAGCTAACAGAGTGGGGAAAGCATTTAAGTCTCTAGCGTGCATCCATTGTGCTTCCTCTACAGGATGGTTCTTAAATTTTACTAAATATCTAGAATACCTTCGGCCAGTTCTAGTGGTCATGTAGTCAGTGTCTATGATGGCTTCTGGTTCAAGTATTTCAGTCTCTTCTTCTAGTAAAGGTGGATTTTCGTAAACAGGGTGGATAGGTAATTGGCCTCTAAATGGTCTCAATAAACTAATGTGAAATGTATTATGAATTTTCCAATGAGATGGCAATTCTAACTTGAAGGCATTGTCATTAATCTTATGAATAATTCTAAATGGTCCATAGAATCTAGGAGCTAACTTGACAACTGGGTGTCTATCTACACTTTGCAGTCTACGCTTTTCTATTCTAAGCCAAACATAATCATCAACTTTGAAATTCATGGCTTGTCTTTTCTTGTTGGCTTGTTTGGTATATGATTGTTGGGCTTTAGCAATCATATCCTTAACCTCATCAAAAATAGTATTATGCATAGTAGCAATATCATCAGCACTCTGAATTCTATTAGACAAAGATGCAACAGGTGTAGATAATCTATATCCATAAATAACTTCAAAAGGTGCTTTCTTTGTAGATGTGTGCGGTGTATTGTTATATGCAAACTATAATAAATGTAAATGAGTATCCCATGTCTGAGGTTTAGAGATAGTGTATGCACGTAAAAGATCTAGAATAGTGCTATTTGTGGCTTCTGTTTGTCCATTTGTTTCTGGATGAAATGCAGATGAGAAATCAATCTTTGTGCCTAGATTTGCAAACAGTGTAATCCAAAAATTATTACAAAATCTAGAATCACGATCTGAAATAATCACTTTTGGCAATCCATGGTTAGTAAAAACAGTTTTCAAAAATAACTGTGCTGCTTGTGATGCTGTTAAAGTTTTCTTACATGCAATGAAATATGCTTGCTTACTAAATCTATCTACAATTGTCCAAATCATGTCATGGTTAGATTTAGTATTTGGTAAACCAGTAATGAAATCCATAGAAATATGTTCCCAAGGTTTAGATGGAATAGATAAAGGCATTAATAATCCATACTGTTTACCATGATGTCTCTTTATTCTTTGACAAATCAAACATTCAGAAACGAAATTAGATACATCTGCATCCATATGCGGCCAATAAAAATCTTCAATTAACATGCGTAATGTAGAAATGATACCTCTATGACCTTGATATGGGGGACAATGAATTTCATTCAAAACAAAAGATCGGAATGGAATAGTAACACACAGTCTCTTTTCAAAGAACATAAATCCATCATTATATGACAATGAATCAACAGGAATGAAATTATTTTGAACTAATTTTTGCCAATCAGAATGAAAAGTAATATCCTGGTGATATGTGTCTTTCATAGCAATCAAAGAATCAAAAGATATGATGGAAATATTATGAATTGCAGGTCTTCTACTCAATGCGTCAGCAACTAAATTTTCTTTTCCAGGTTGGTATTGAATGATAGGATGAAAACTTTGAATGAAGGAAGCCCATTTGATATGACGGTCAGAAATTTGGGGTTGGCTAAGTAGATGTCTAATGCTTTGCTGGTCAGTCTTTATCATGAATTCTGAACCCATTAAATAATGCTTCCATTGTTTTAATGCTTGTACAACTGCTAATAGTTCCTTGTCATAAGTGGAATATTTGAGCTCAGAGGGTTTCAGCTTAGAACTAGAATATGCTATTGGATGGTTGTCTTGCATTAATACGGCTCCTATTCCTGATCCGCTAGCATCGGTCACAAGTAGAAAGAATGGTCTGTTAAAGTCAGGCAATTGTGTAAAATATTACACGGCGCAGCGAACAGAATCTGAGAAAGAGATAGAGAGTACACAACAGATAAGAGGAGAATCAGTAAATTCTTTAACTCCAAACAACTGATACAAAGATGGCTCTGTCCACCCGTGCGCTTCCACTGTGTGAAGCTTAGATGGCGATCTAGACAGAAGATAGGTGAAGAGCTTAAGGCTAGCTGTAACAACAACTCTGACTGGGTGAATGATGAGTGAGAGATGGCTGCGAAGGGGTTTAGCTTTTATAGCCCGCGAAGGTCGTTAGGTCGGCCTGCTGACCGACCTACCATATGAGCCTCCACTAGTTGGCCAGGGAATATTCCAGGGAATATTCCCTTTACCATCGGGCCGGGGGCATTGCCAATGGACAATAGGGGCCCCTTTTAACTCCCTTACCACGCAACTCAATGCAATGTGCCTCGAGTTGCTACCAGCTTAACCACTCCGTCTAACCCAAAGATTAGACCCACAACAGTCACCTTTTTGCCATCCGGTCACATAGACCTCATCTGATATACAAGTCAGGACTCAACCAATGTCCGGGCTCACATTTGGCTTCTCCTCATAATGGGGGCCTTACAACTTTGAGCACCATGGATCATTGGTAGCACCTAATGAGGGTGGGGCATTGATCATATCTAACAAATTGTAGAACAGGATAATTAGTTAATGCACGTTTCAGTAAATCAAAGGATTTCTGCTGAGTTTCAGTCCATTGATAAACAATTCCTTTCTTAAGAAGTTTTGTTAATGGTAAAGCAAGTAATGAGAAATTACGTACAAACTTCCTATAGAAACTAGCAAGACCAAGGAATGAGCGTAATTCATGTACATTTTTAGGAACAGGCCAATGCAATATTGCATCAATTTTCTTAGGATCAACTTTAATTCCTTCTTTTGATACAATATGACCTAGATATTCTATTTGTGTCTTAAAGAATTCACTCTTTTCAGGATTTGCAAACAATTGATTTTCTTTCAGTAATTGAAAAACTAATGATAAATGCTCATAATGCTCTTTTTCAGTTTGACTGAACACCAAAATATCATCAAAGAAAACAATCACACAATATTGATATTTCAGAAAGATACGGTTCATCATTCTACTGAAAGTAGCAGGTGCATTAGTTAATCCGAATGGCATGACTAAGAATTCGTAATGGCCAAACTGTGTCCTGAATGCAGTCTTAAATATGTCAGATCTATCTAACTTCACCTGATGATATCCAGACTTAAGGTCAATTTTACTAAATATAGAAGATCCTTGCAGTTTGTCCATAAGGTCATCAACTCTAGGTATAGGATACCTATTCTTAACAGTGATCTTATTTAATGCTCGGTAGTCAATACACATACGATAAGTATTATTCTTTTTCTTGACTAAGAGCACAGGTGCACCGAATGGAGAACTGCTAGGTCGAATTAGGCCTCTATTTAGTAATTCTTCAACTTGACTCTGGATTTCTTTTTGCTCTATTTGATTGTGCCTATATGGTGCTTTGCAAGGTGGTTGTGTGCCAGGTATTAGATCAATCTTATGGTCTTCTGGACGTGAAGGAGGTAAACCTGGTGGTAGGTCTTCTGCAAAACAGTCCTTAAAATATGCAAGAAATTCCTTATGCCTAGGGTGCATATGATTTTCCTTTGCGTGCAATTCATTCACCCAAATGAGATATGATTTAGTATTCTTGCGTAGTGCACGTTTTGCTTGAGTATGCGAAAGCAGTGGAAAAATATGAGATGCATGCATACCATATAATGTAATAGATTTTCCTTGAAAATTAATATTCATTGTGTGCGTAGAATAATCTATATTTGGATTATGCTGGTGTCTCCATGGCATTCCTAGAATAATGTCACTTGATTGTAATGGGACAACTAAGAAATTTCTTCTTTCAATATATGGACCAATTTGAATTTCTAAATCTTGTACTTCTTGTGTGCCATTGTACCTAGTGCCTAAAAATGCAGCTTTTATACGATAATGCGTAGGTACTGTTTGCAATTTCAATTCCTTTACCAATTTTGCTGAAATAAAGTCATGGGTACTACCGTCATCATGCAAGATAGTTCTTTCTTTTCCATGCACCATACATTTCATAGTCAACAATGAATGTGAAGTAGGCATACCTGGTAAAGTGTCGGAAGTAGTAGTAATATCATCCTCTTCTTCAGTGAAATCCGGCATATCCTCATGCTCGTCTTCGTCCATGGCTCCAAGGTAGTTGATATGTGCTGATGGCTTCTTTGAATGACAATTTGCTGTGAGATGCCCTGGCTGGTGACACTTGTAGCATACTATTGGCTTGGCTTTGGTCACATTATTTGCAATGGCTGGAAGTCTGGGTACATTTGGATTTGCTTGTGGAATAGGCTTTGGATTTGGATTGACAGTGGATGGTAATGCAGGTGGTTTAGGCCAATTCTTGCGGAAAGATGGTGATGAGAAACGACCTGGATTAAACCTTCTGAAATTGGAATTGAAATGTTTAGATCCATAATTACCGTTGGCTTGGAATGGCTGTGGTCGTCGATCTCTTCCGCGTAACTTATCTTCAGTGTCGTGAGCTAAGGAGATGGCGTCTTCAAGGGTAGCAGGCTTGAACATGTTCACTTCAGCGTAGTAATGTCCAAGAAGTCCAGACATATACTTCCGCTTATGTGTCGTCTCTGGTACGTCTTCAAGCATGCGTAGCTGTAGGAGTGCATTCCAAAAACGCTCTGTATACTGTGGAATAGGCTCACGATCTCGCTGTTGAAGTAGATCCCATTGTTTGATAGCCTTCTCGTGAAATTGCGGTGGAAGGAAATTTTGCATGAACTTCTTCTTGAAATCTTCCCAAGTAGCAGGACATTCTATGCTCTTGCAGACTACAGTCCACCAAAGTGATGCTCTGTCTATCAGATGATTAGTAACACACTTGATTTTATCTTTTTCGGGATAAGTTTCCTCATGGAAATAGTCATCAAACTGGCTAATGAAAGATAAAACAGTCTTTCCTTCTCTTATGCCATTGAAAGTGCGAAACTTGAAACTTCGTTTACTTATCTTGGATTCCTTGCGAATAGTTTGTGCTTCAAGAGTGGCGTCGATGGTACGTCGAATCAAATCTTCAGCTTGAGGTTCTTCTTTATCGGTGGATGCTCTTTGGAGTTTTGTCAATTGCGCTTGCAATGCTTGCCTAGCCCTTCGCTCTTCTTCCAATTGTAGCATGATTAGATCCAACTTTTGTTCCATGGTAGGCTCAGGTAGGTCGTCTTCAGTCATAGGATCATCCATATGTGGGGTAGTCATCCTGTAAAACTCAACAAACCTTTCTCACTCAAAATCAGGTTAGCGAGATGAGCGTAGCTCAAATTTGGGGTTACAAGGCTATGTATTTTTGGGTATTTCTTCTTCAAATTTTCAGATTCAGAGTTTTTGTATACGAACAAGTCTTCTATGAGTTTTAAGCGTTAGTCAGTTCTGATTTAGTCTGACTTGCAGAGTTGCAGACTTAGCAAACTTGCAGAGTTGTTGACTTGCTGAACTTAGGCCGACTTGCAGAACTTGCAGAACTTGCAGAACTTGATTACCGTCGACTTGCGGAACTTAACTTCAGAAGTGCGAGACCCGGAGTTTGCCGACTTGTCTGACTTGTGTAACTTGCAGAAAGCCTTAAGCTTAAGTGATTAAGCTTAAGCTTATGAAGCTTAAGGAAGGACTAACAGGCCGTCGTCAGATTTCGTGAGGGGGGGGTCCGTTTTTTCTTCACGCGGAAATTTCAGGGGGTCTTCTGAGGCCACGATTTCAAATTATGAAGCTTCTTAAGCTTCTTTAAGGCTTAGAAGCTTAAGATTAAGCTTTTAATGAAGAGGATTAAGAGTTTGCTCACTGTTTTTCAACGACTTGTTGATGGAGATGAATGCGTGGTCCTCCGTCTGCAGAGCCTGGTCCTTCGCGATCTGACAGTGGAAACAGGTGTTCTTGATCGCCAGAAGTCTGCCTGTATCGACGGTTCGCGATGAGATTGACTGTAGAGCCTGTTTGTTCCTGGAGCTCCGCCTTCGCCCGAGATTGGTAGCGATTGGAAGCTCTTGATCTCTGCTCCGCTCTGATACCACTGGTGCGCAGATCGGTCACAGATAGCTCACGTGGTGAATCCCGGAAGGTCCCCAAGAACAAAGTACTCTACCTTTTTGCACAAAAAACCATGTAAAAGCATGCACGACAAGAGGCAAGAGACAAATTGGGTTCAATCTCCCCCATGCCTTGTGTGAGCGCTTCACAAAGCATGTATTTAATGTATATTTCCAATCTTCATGCTCAATAATAGCCCAATTACAAAAATATGACAAGCTTTTAGCTTTTGAGTTTGCTTTCTACAAAAATAGGAAAATAAAGCTAATGGACGGTGCCCATAGAGTCTGGCACGCCCAATCTCAATGTCCAAATAGAAATAACATATCCGGCGCATAGGCGCATACAAAATAATAATAAATAATCGATGTCTCAATAGACATAACAAAATATAGGCGTGGCGCCTATCAAAATATAGTCCAAATGTCGAATACCCGCTAGACTTCAATGCTTTCCTCCGCCACTGCTGCTATCTCTACACATCAACTGAAGCATTCACAATCGTTAGTAAAATAATACAATTAAACCAACAAAAGTGAATACCTAGCAGTCTTCAGCTACATAAATAAATCAACTAGTTAGAAATAAATCCTAACCTTAATTTATTACGAGTGCGCACTCTAAACTCATAAACGTTTATTAATTTAATATGCATTCTGCGGAATCACCCGCTATGGAATCACCCATGTACACACTAAATTAATGAAACGCCCGAAAAGGACAAGCGTCCCCATCAACTTCTCGCACAAAGAATCCTCTTTGTGTATGAGCCCCGGTCATCTAAGTTTACGGAATCCACCGTAAAACCTCACGGAATCCACCGTGGAATATGCCTCCTGGCATCACATTCTTTCAATGATTTGCTTTCTAACAAAGTGTTGCATTGCTTAGAAACAACACCATACTAATTTGTGCTATTGTCCCTTTAAAAATATTAAATGAATCCTATATGGTTCATTTCAATGTACAAACACTTATATTTCTATGTAAAATTCTTGACATTTCAGCTTCTTTATGTGCTCATTTATTATGTAGAGTGTTTCCTATGTTTTAAGATATTTTTTCCATAAAACACCTACTAAACGACCACTTTAACACACAAATGGGTATAGATTGAGGCAACTCTCATAGTCTATAGCCATTATATACTCACGAATATTCTCTTAATTTTCAATAATTTTTCTCATCCTTAAACTAAATTTTTTCATCGAAAATCTATTTTTCATGATTAGTTAGCATGACATTAAAGTTTATCATTTTTCCTACATTATTTAGTGGAACCATTTGGCTAGCCATTGGCATAGCAACGTTAGGAGGAGCCAGCAGCATGGGCACATTCTACTGTAGTATGCTTTCTCTTCGATTCGAATTTGTCATAGGTGTACTAGTCACACCTTGACTCTCACTGATCAAAGCCAAATTATTTCCAAGATCTAAACCAGAATTTAGGTTTACCCTAGATGCGTAGACCACTTGTAAGCTCAACTCTACCTCCTCTACTCGTGTAATAGCAATGTCTATATCAACAAGAGTAACACTACTTAACTACATTTGGATATTGAAGTCGCATCCATGTAAAAAGTACTACAGTTGGGCAATAGGTGGAATAGGAATAGAGGTTGGCAATTTACAAAACACCTCTTTCAGTTTCTTGGTGTATGCTCAGGCATTCTCATGGGGCCCTTGGCATGCCACATTTAGAATATGCAACCAATACTAACCACCTGTCTCAAGAGTAGACTCTCTTTGAAAGGCCATAAACAATAAGTCGATCGTGGTTATGGTCCCACCTTCCAAGCCATGATACCACATTGGAGCTCTTCCTTTCAGAGTATGAGATGTCCTTCATCCTGAGATGTGGAGCTCCACATCTTCCTCTGCTAACACATTAAAAATGGATAGAGGAAAACCTAGGGCTAGAAAATTTGGTGTTCTTGTAGGTATGGCAATGGATTGTGCCATCATGATGAAAAAGTTTTTACTAGGGGTTTATATTGGAGGGGTTACACTCCCACTCAAAGTAGATTGACTTTTTGGGGAAAGGTGAACGCTAGAGCTTCCTCCTTCCCCTAATGGAATGGCTACAATAATAGGGTCAACAAGATCTCTCTTTCTCAAGGATATCAAACTACTATGCTTAGAAGAATATCTCCTAAGAATCTCAGCTTGACAGTATCTATCAAGAAATTATGGATCTATTTCAATGCTCTTTGGCATACACTAAACAATTGGTCCCTATTAACCAAGATTCAAAAATTGCCACTTATTGGCAGCTCCTGACAAACATGTGTCTGGACTAAAAATGGGCCCAAAACTAGCTCTAGGGCTCTAGTCAGGGCTCCTATGCTCACCAAACCACCCTTACAACCTCATGACTAGGAGTGTCTAGAGACTATACACTAATCTAGCTAAATCATGCATTCGTATTGATTTGTAGTTCAATGATTTTGCCCATCCTAACTCTAACAGAGGTAGTATCCAACACATGGAAGGGACTAACACCTTGTTGCACACACATATAGAGCATCCCCCATCCGATCTTTGTGGCTCCTATGATTCTCCTGACCTTGGGATTGG
This sequence comes from Lygodium microphyllum, assembly GCF_053477565.2. Taxonomy (NCBI): domain Eukaryota; kingdom Viridiplantae; phylum Streptophyta; class Polypodiopsida; order Schizaeales; family Lygodiaceae; genus Lygodium; species Lygodium microphyllum. The sequence continues at coordinate 111,118,983 of NC_141136.1, forward strand.
CCCTAGGATACGTTGACTCAAAAATAGAACACAATCATAACATTTCCCACTCTTTTGATAAAGTGCTCTAGGAAATAATTCTTATTTCCTCATTGAATCATCCTCCAAAGAAAATCATGTTATTCTACAGCTCAAGGATCCTCACACTCCCATCCTCTTTCTTGATACTATGTATAAGAATACAAATGCAATGTGTAATGCCATGTAATGCTCAAACAAAGTAACCATAAATCAGCCAACATATCGTGTGAAGAACATTCTTTCAATGATTTGCTTTCTAACAAAGTGTTGCATTGCTTAGAAACAACACCATACTAATTTGTGCTATTGTCCCTTTAGAAATATTAAATGAATCCTATATGGTTCATTTCAATGTACAAACACTTATATTTCTATGTAAAATTCTTGACATTTCAGCTTCTTTATGTGCTCATTTATTATGTAGAGTGTTTCCTATGTTTTAAGATATTTTTTCCATAAAACACCTGCTAAACGACCACTTTAACACACAAATGGGTATAGATTAAGGCAACTCTCATAGTCTATAGCCATTATATACTCACGAATATTCTCTTAATTTTCAATAATTTTTCTCATCCTTAAACTAAATTTTTTCATCGAAAATCTATTTTTCATGATTTATTATTATTAATTTTAATATTAATTATCAATTTTTTAATTTCCAAATTTATGTACCTTATATGGATTATGATTCAGCATTACATTCAATGTAACTCCTTAGGAACACTATTTGAACCATAGAAATCCACGAAATTATCATTTTTCTACTTAATCCCACATTGTGGGTTTTTACAGTTTTGATTTCCATTATATGAATTGCTAGAATTAGTGATTATTCTATGATTTCAAACATGTTCAAGGATATTCAACCATTTCCAATCATTTTCCATAATAAGAATGAAAGATTCATCATAAAATTCAATAAAAGATGCTTACGTTATAAACTGCATATGTACGCATTGTATTTAAAAAATGAGAAACCACTGACACTCTTTAATAATAGCTACTGCTGATGTCTCATTTTTGCTTCCTTGTACCATTCCTCATATCTCATCACATGAATTGGCACCCATTTCCCCTTATCATCTCAACCCATATGAACCACATTTATGGTGAGAGAGAAAGAGGAGAGAGAAAGAATGAAATCTAAACTTTTCATTTACTATGTCAAATCATGTGCCATTTCTTGCAATCTGAAATGAAGAATTCAGGGATTCCATGGCTAAGAGCATGAAGCCTGATGTGGAGAGTCACGCATTTTAAAGGAATGGAGGGGCACCGAAAAAAATGCCCCCTTCCCTCTTCGTGATGTTTTTTTTTGTTTGTGGCTTCTCTTGATCATGCTTAAGCTGTAACTTGCAAAAAACTTGCTTCACTCTAGTGTGTTCACAATGTTCAAAAGTGGTTTTGGGCCAAATGGAGGGGCAAACAACCTCGAATTCGTAATCAGATCGAACAAGCAACTTTCGAGCATCAAAATCTATTATTTGGCCTCTGTCATTTTCTTTTTGGCTTACACATCTAGTAGCTACTTCATAAGGCCAAACATTATAGCCATTAAATGGGTGGTCAAACAGACTATGCTCGATGAATGGACACTTGTGTTGGATTCCTAGCATCAAAATGCATTTAGAAAAACTTTAGCTCTTTCATCTGTGATCGACATATTTTTCCCCGAAATCACCACTTTTACACCTCCCAGGCAACTTTTGTGCTTTAAATTTTGCATTTTAAATCAGCCCTCAACATGTTTCATGAGCACATTCCTATCCAACAGCACTCTCTTATGAAGTACCTAAACCCCAAATCCAAAAAACCTGCATTTTTCAAACCCATGTAGCAACCACAATGCTTCAAGACCCCACCAAGTAGAAGACCTTAGACACTAGTGTATCTCATGCATTTTTCTTTACACAACAAGTTGGTACCAACAATGCCTCAAAACGACCACTAAAGGTAACCACCTTTTCACTATGGGTAAGCAACATCACATCCTAAAACATATTTGGCACAATGCTATTGTATTTAATCTAGTATGCCCTAGGATCCATGACGTGCTTCAAGATTGACAACTAGTCAGCTTCAGGCACATGAAAGCCATTTAGGTCTTTAATTCTACACCTTGAATTGGAAGGCCATAAACTCAACAAAAGTCCTATTTGTTATAGCAAAATGTATTCTTGTTGGATATCATCATGCGCTTAACATCTTGGAACCATTGGACACACTCCTATCATTTCAGGAGCTTCAACACATGAAATCCTTGGACTAAGCTACTCGCATGTGGATCAAGATCCATTGTATTGAGTGTTGCAAAGCATACCTCCAACCATGAAGGTCACACATGCAAGCTCCATGACTCAAGCGAGTGCTCCACTTATTGACCCTCCACGACCCTCGTTATGAAAGGA